>NW_027621218.1:5000-8000 GCF_964198595.1 Lampetra fluviatilis
CACTCATACACTCACTCACTCACTCATACACTCACTCACTCATACACTCACTCACTCACTCACCACTCACTCACTCACTCACCTGGTACGGGGAGCAAGACCAGGCAGGTGAGAGCCACTCACTCACCACTCACTCACCACTCACTCACCACTCACTCACTCACTCACTCACTCACTCACACACTCACTCACCACTCACTCACTCACTCATACACTCACTCACTCACTCACACACTCACTCACCACTCACTCACTCACTCATACACTCACTCAGTCATACACTCACTCATACACTCACTCACCACTCATACACTCACTCACTCACTCACACACTCACTCACCACTCACTCGCTCAGTCATACACTCACTCACTCACTCATACACTCACTCAGTCATACACTCACTCACTCACTCATACACTCACTCAGTCATACACTCACTCACTCACTCACCACTCATACACTCACTCACTCACTCATACACTCACTCAGTCATACACTCACTCACTCACTCACCACTCATACACTCACTCACTCATACACTCACTCACCACTCACTCACTCAGTCATACACTCACTCACTCACTCATACACTCACTCAGTCATACACTCACTCACTCACTCACCACTCATACACTCACTCAGTCATACACTCACTCACCACTCACTCACTCAGTCACTCACTCACTCACTCATACACTCACTCACTCATACACTCACTCACTCACTCATACACTCACTCACTCACTCATACACTCACTCATACACTCACTCACTCACTCATACACTCACTCACTCACCACTCACTCACTCATACACTCACTCACTCACTCATACACTCACTCACTACCACTCACTCACTCACTCATACACTCACTCACTCACTCATACACTCACTCATACACTCACTCACTCACTCATACACTCACTCATACACTCACTCACTCATACACTCACTCATACACTCACTCACTCACTCATACACTCACTCACTCATACACTCACTCACTCACTCATACACTCACTCACTCACCACTCACTCACTCACTCATACACTCACTCACTCACTCATACACTCACTCACTCACTCATACACTCACTCACTCATACACTCACTCACTCACCACTCACTCACTCACCACTCACTCACTCATACACTCACTCACTCACTCATACACTCACTCACTCACCACTCACTCACTCACTCATACACTCACTCACTCACTCATACACTCACTCATACACTCACTCACTCACTCATACACTCACTCATACACTCACTCACTCATACACTCACTCATACACTCACTCACTCACTCATACACTCACTCACTCATACACTCACTCACTCACTCATACACTCACTCACTCACCACTCACTCACTCACTCATACACTCACTCACTCACTCATACACTCACTCATACACTCACTCACTCACTCATACACTCACTCATACACTCACTCACTCACTCATACACTCACTCACTCATACACTCACTCACTCATACACTCACTCACTCACCACTCACTCACTCACTCATACACTCACTCACTCACTCACCACTCACTCACTCACTCATACACTCACTCACTCACTCATACACTCACTCACTCATACACTCACTCACTCATACACTCACTCACTCATCACTCACTCACTCACTCATACACTCACTCACTCATACACTCACTCACTCACTCATACACTCACTCACTCATACACTCACTCACTCATACACTCACTCACTCATACACTCACTCACTCATACACTCACTCACTCACTCATACACTCACTCATACACTCACTCACTCATACACTCACTCACTCATACACTCACTCATACACTCACTCATGTATGAGTGAGTGTATGAGTGAGTGAGTGAGTGTGTGAGTGAGTGTATGAGTGAGTGAGTGAGTGTGTGAGTGAGTGAGTGAGTGTGTGAGTGAGTGTATGAGTGAGTGAGTGAGTGTATGAGTGAGTGAGTGTATGAGTGAGTGAGTGAGTGTATGAGTGAGTGTATGAGTGAGTGAGTGTATGAGTGAGTGAGTGAGTGTGTGAGTGAGTGTATGAGTGAGTGTATGAGTGAGTGAGTGTATGAGTGAGTGTATGAGTGAGTGAGTGAGTGTATGAGTGAGTGAGTGTATGAGTGAGTGAGTGTATGAGTGAGTGAGTGTATGAGTGAGTGAGTGTATGAGTGAGTGAGTGTATGAGTGAGTGAGTGTATGAGTGAGTGAGTGTATGAGTGAGTGAGTGAGTGTGTGAGTGAGTGAGTGTGTGAGTGAGTGTATGAGTGAGTGAGTGTATGAGTGAGTGAGTGAGTGTATGAGTGAGTGAGTGTATGAGTGAGTGAGTGTATGAGTGAGTGAGTGAGTGTATGAGTGAGTGAGTGTATGAGTGAGTGAGTGTATGAGTGAGTGAGTGTATGAGTGAGTGAGTGTATGAGTGAGTGAGTGGTGAGTGAGTGTATGAGTGAGTGAGTGTATGAGTGAGTGAGTGAGTGTATGAGTGAGTGTATGAGTGAGTGAGTGTATGAGTGAGTGACTGAGTGAGTGAGTGTATGAGTGAGTGTATGAGTGAGTGAGTGTATGAGTGAGTGTATGAGTGAGTGAGTGTATGAGTGAGTGAGTGTATGAGTAAGTGAGTGGTGAGTGAGTGTATGAGTGAGTGTATGAGTGAGTGGTGAGTGTGTGATCAGCACTTGCCCCTACATCCTGCGTGGGCTACACGGGGGACCTTTGCCTGTGTCTTTGTAGTTCACCTGTGGAGTTACTCCGGAGGTTACCCTAGCCTCACCACCGTCATGAACGAACTCAAGAAGGACACGGTAACGACATCGTCACCATGGTAACGCCATCGTCACCACGGTAACTCCATCATCACCATGGTAACGCCATCATCACCATGGTAACGCCATAATCACCATGGTAATGCCATAATCACCATGGTAATGCCAGCGTCGTCACCGGTGACGATGGCGTCACCCTCCCTCACTCCCC
>NW_027621219.1:0-18139 GCF_964198595.1 Lampetra fluviatilis
ACTCACCCACTCCACTCACTCACCCACTCACCCACTCACCCACCCCTCACCCACTCACTCACCCACCCACCCACTCACTCAACCCACCCACTCACCCACCCACTCACTCACCCACTCACTCACCCACTCACTCACCCACTCCACCCACTCACTCACCCACTCACTCACCCACCCACTCACTCACGCCACTCACGTCACTCACCCACCCACCCACTCACTCACCCACGTCACTCACTCCACTCACTCACTCACCCACTCACTCACTCACCCACTCACCCACCCACTCACTCACCCACCCACTCACTCACTCACCCACCCACCCAACCACTCACTCACGCACCACCGCACTGTACGTACAGTCCACCCATCGCTATCATCCCAACGTCGCCCGAACGTCGCCCGAACGTTCACGAGAGTGAAGATTTCCCTCACCTCCTGATCCTCGTTCGCCATCGCGAGCAGCTACTGTAGATGGGGGGAGGAGCTACATGGAGAGTGGGAGGAGCTACAGGGGTCAGTGGGAGGACCTACAGAAAGAGTGGGAGGAGCTATAGAGAGAGTGGGAGGAGCTATGGGGAAGAGTAGGAGGAGCTACGGGGAGAGTGGGAGGAGCTACATGGAGAGTGAGAGGAGCTACAGGGGAGAGTGGGAGGAGCTACGGGGAGAGTGGGAGGAGCTATGGGGAGAGTGGGAGGGGCCAACGGGGAGAGTGGGAGGAGCTATGGGGAAAGAGTAGGAGGAGCTACGGGGAGAGTGGGAGGAGCTACATGGAGAGTGAGAGGAGCTACAGGGGAGAGTGGGAGGAGCTACGGGGAGAGTGGGAGGAGCTATGGGGAGAGTGGGAGGGGCCACGGGGAGAGTGGGAGGAGCCACTGGGAGAGTGGGAGGAGCTATGGGGAAGAGTAGGAGGAGCTACGGGGGAGAGTGGGAGGAGCTACATGGAGAGTGAGAGGAGCTACAGGGGGAGAGTGGGAGGAGCTACGGGGAGAGTGGGAGGAGCTATTGGGAGAGTGGGAGGGGCCACGGGGAGAGTGGGAGGAGCTACGGGGGAGAGTGGGAGGAGCTATGGTGAGAGTGGGAGGGGCCACGGGGAGAGTGGGAGGAGCTATGGGGGTCAGGGGTGAGGGGCTTGTGGCGAGAAGGAGGTGGGAGGGGCCATAGAGACCCTGACGAAGAGATTTAAATTTCGATTTAATTTCGATTTAAAGTTTTCGTGACTGCAGCAGGGATTCATCTTCTTGGTTCTTTCGGTAAAGTCATCACGTAGAAGGGAAGTAATAAAATAATAAAAATAAAACATAACAAAATAATATAATACATTTTTAAAAATTAAGTATAATAAAATAAAATAATAAACGTCATTATTATAATAAAATAATAAAAATAAAACATTATTTAATAAAATAATAAAATAATATTATTTTATTACTTCCCTTCTACGTGACTTGTCCGAAAGAACCAAGAAGATGAAGAGATTTAATTCTCTCGCTCCCCATTGGCTGAGGACGTGACCACGTGGACCCGTAGCTCCGCCAATCAGAATCGCGTGTTGATGGTGGGGGTCTCATACGAAGACTTTCGATTTAAAGCCTCTTTCGTGACGTCGTGAGAATTTTATATAAGATAAGATAAGATGTTTGATGTGCTTCTTGGTTCTTTCGGTAAAGTCACGTAGAAGGGAAATAATAAAATAATATTAATATAAAACAATATTCTAATAGGGGTTTTTCCATTTTTTCTGGCAACAAAAACTGACACCTTTAGCAAGGAATCATGTTGACATTAGCCACAATACTTGCAGTCAAATGCAAACAAAAAACGTTTTGTTGCCAGAAAAAAGGGGGGAAACCCTATTAGTATATGTTGGTACTGGCAAAGGAGTTCACATGAAGATAAAAAATATTGTTTAAATTTTTTCATAATTTTAATTATTGTTCTTCTTGGTTCTTTCGGTAAAGTCATCACGTAGAAGGGAAGTAATAAAATAATAAAATAAAACATTATAAAATAATATAATAAAATAATAAGATGTCATATGATAATATAATAAAATATAATAATATAAAATTATATAATAATAAAATAATATAATTTAATATGATAATAAAATGTAATATGATAATATAATAAAATATAATAATATAAAATTATATAATAATAAAATAATATACTATAATTTAATATACTAATAAAATGTGATATGATAATATAATAAAATAATCTAAAATTATATAATAATATAATAAAATAATATATTATAATATAATAATAAAATATTATAATAGAAAAATATATAATATCATATAATAATGAACGATGATAATATAATAATATATTATAATATAATACTATATTATATATATTTTATTATTTTAAAATGTTTTATTTTATTATTTTTATTGTTTCCATGCCACGTGACTTTACCGAAAGAACCAAGACGTCATCGATGATTTCTGCCTTCCTATTGGCTGCGGCTTTGACCACGTGAGCAGCAGCTCCACCAATCAGGAGCGAGATGCTGTTGTTGGGGGGGTGGGGTTGAAAATAAAACGATGACGTCATTGAGAATTCTTTGAGTTTCTATTGGCTGTGGAAGTCCCCCACGTGACTCGCGGTTCTACCAATGAGGAATGAGATTTGGCGGTGGGGGGGGGGGTGGGGTCACCAAAAATGACGTCATGGCTACTTCCTCCGCTTCCCATTGGCTGAGGAAGGTGGCCCACGTGGGGGGCCGTGATCAACCAATCAGAGCGGCGGAGGGGTGATAAAGGGGGGGGGTGGGGGGTGTAACCGAGGTACGGAAACCCGCGGAGTTCAAAAGGTAAGAGAAAAAACGCGATTTAAAATCGCGAAACTTTTATTTGAATTAAAATATAAATGTAATATTTTTTGCTTTAATAGCGAGGTTAGAGAATGTTACTTGGCAATAATAATGATAATTAATGTTAATAAATGAAGGATTAATTATGATATACTGACTCACGTGTTTGTGTTGTAGTACAGAGTTAGACTCATGGCCTTAATCTAAGTTGTCTTGTGGTTGTTGTTTGACTTTCATGGCTTTATTTTAGTGATTTTCGACAAGTTTTTTGGTTTGGCCATGTTTGTGTTGTTGTAGTACAGAGTTAGACTCATGGCCTTAATCTAAGTTGTCTTGTGGTGGTTGTTGTTTGACTTTCATGGCTTTATTTTAGTGATTTTCGACAAGTTTTTTGGTTTGGCCATGTTTGTGTTGTTGTAGTACAGAGTTAGACTCATGGCCTTAATCTAAGTTGTCTTGTGGTGGTTGTTGTTTGACTTTCATGGCTTTATTTTAGTGATTTTCGACAAGTTTTTTGGTTTGGCCATGTTTGTGTTGTTGTAGTACAGAGTTAGACTCATGGCCTTAATCTAAGTTGTCTTGTGGTGGTTGTTGTTTGACTTTCATGGCTTTATTTTAGTGATTTTCGACAAGTTTTTTGGTTTGGCCATGTTTGTGTTGTTGTAGTACAGAGTTAGACTCATGGCCTTAATCTAAGTTGTCTTGTGGTGGTTGTTGTTTGACTTTCATGGCTTTATTTTAGTGATTTTCGACAAGTTTTTTGGTTTGGCCATGTTTGTGTTGTTGTAGTACAGAGTTAGACTCATGGCCTTAATCTAAGTTGTCTTGTGGTGGTTGTTGTTTGACTTTCATGGCTTTATTTTGGTGATTTTCGAAAAGTTTATTGGTTTGGCCATGTTTGTGTTGTTGTAGTACAGAGTTAGACTCATGGCCTTAATCTAAGTTGTCTTGTGGTGGTTGTTGTTTGACTTTCATGGCTTTATTTTGGTGATTTTCGAAAAGTTTATTGGTTTGGCCATGTTTGTGTTGTTGTAGTACAGAGTTAGACTCATGGCCTTAATCTAAGTTGTCTTGTGGTGGTTGTTGTTTGACTTTCATGGCTTTATTTTGGTGATTTTCGAAAAGTTTATTGGTTTGGCCATGTTTGTGTTGTTGTAGTACAGAGTTAGACTCATGGCCTTAATCTAAGTTGTCTTGTGGTTCTTGTTGTATTTGTTTGACTTGCATCCCACTGGGATTTTTGCACACAGCGTTGGTGTACGGTGCATTATTCTGGAATATTTTGCCGTCTTTTCTTGGATTTTCTGTTTGCACTCAGTCGCACATATTCACTTTAAGATGTTTTTTTGTTCATGTTTTAGATTTTTGTTTGTTGCGGTTGCACCCGATTCAAGAGCCGAATGGCTCACAGGGCTCTCTACCTAATACATGAACTTGAACTTGCATCCACTCACCCACCCACTTAACCACTCGCTCACCCACTCACTCAACCACTCATCCACTGACCCACTCACTCACCCACTCACCCGTCCACTCACCCACTCATTCACCCACTCATCCACTGACCCACTCACTCACCCACTCACCCATCCACTCACCCACTCATCCACTGACCCACTCACTCACTCATCCACTAATTCACTCACCCACTCACTCATCCACTAATTCACTCACCCACTCACTCATCCACTGACCCACCCACTCACTCACCCACTCATCCACCCACTCACTCACTCATCCACTGACCCACCCACTCACTCATCCACTCACTCACCCACTCATCCACTGACCCACCCACTCACTCAGCCTCTCACTCACTCACTCATCCACTGACCCACCCACTCACTCATCCACTCACTCACCCACTCATCCACTGACCCACCCACTCACTCATCCACCCACTCACTCACTCATCCACTGACCCACCCACTCACTCATCCACTCACTCACCCACTCATCCACTGACCCACCCACTCACTCATCCACTCACTCACCCACTCATCCACTGACCCACCCACTCACTCAGCCTCTCACTCACTCACTCACTCACCCACTCATCCACTGACCCACCCACTCACTCACCCACTCATCCACTCACTCACCCACTCATCCACTGACCCACCCACTCACTCAGCCTCTCACTCACTCACTCACCCACTCACTCAAGGCAACATTTCCACCAAATACATTTTTATTAAAGCGACATTCCCATAATTCGAATAACTTACAGCCTCTATTAGAGGTTTAATAATACTGTGGGTGAGTGAGTGGGTGGGTGAGTGGGTGAGTGGGTGGGTGAGTGAGTGGTGAGTGAGTGGCTGAGCGAGTGGCTGAGTGAGTGGGTGAGTGGTTGAGTGAGTGGGTGAGTGAGTGGCTGAGTGAACGCCTGACTGAGTGGGTGAGTGAGTGGTTGAGTGAGTGGGTGAGTGAGTGAGTGGCTGAGCGAGTGGCTGAGCGAGTGGCTGAGTGGGTGAGTGGTTGAGTGAGTGGGTGAGTGGCTGAGTGAACGCCTGACTGAGTGGGTGAGTGAGTGGTTGAGTGAGTGGGTGAGTGAGTGAGTGGGTGAGTGAGTGGCTGAGCGAGTGGCTGAGTGAGTGGGTGAGTGGTTGAGTGAGTGGGTGAGTGAGTGGCTGAGTGAACGCCTGACTGAGTGGGTGAGTGAGTGGTTGAGTGAGTGGGTGAATGAGTGGCTGAGCGAGTGGCTGAGTGAGTGGGTGAGTGGTTGAGTGAGTGGGTGAGTGAGTGGCTGAGTGAACGCCTGACTGAGTGGGTGAGTGAGTGAGTGAGTGGTTGAGTGAGTGGGTGAGTGAGTGGCTGAGTGAACGCCTGACTGAGTGGGTGAGTGAGTGAGTGGTTGAGTGAGTGGGTGAGTGAGTGGTTGAGTGAGTGGCTGAGTGAGTGGCTGAGTGAGTGGGTGAGTGAGTGAGTGGCTGAGTGAGTGGGTGAGTGAGTGGTTGAGTGAGTGGTTGAGTGAGTGGTTGAGTGAGTGGCTGAGTGAGTGGGTGAGTGGCTGAGTGAACGCCTGACTGAGTGGGTGACTGAGTGAGTGGGTGAGTGAGTGGCTGAGTGAGTGGGTGAGTGAGTGGTTGAGTGAGTGGTTGAGTGAGTGGCTGAGTGAATGGGTGAGTGAGTGGTTGAGTGAGTGAGTGAGTCACTATAACCATGCAATTTTCACCTCACATGCATCAGCAATACTTTGCCAAAATCAACATTTGCCAGCCTCAGCCTGGCCACAAACTGGCTCCTATAGCCACAAGTAGCAGCAGCAGCAGCAGCACACACAGTGACCCATCCTGAGCCTCGCCACCAACTCCACGTCTCTACACATCTCTCTGTGTGTGTGTCTCTGTGTGTGTGTCTCTGTGTGTGTGTCTCTGTGTGTGTGTCTCTGTGTGTGTGTCTCTGTGTCTCTCTGTGTGTCTCTGTGTCTCTGTGTCTCTGTGTGTGTCTCTGTGTGTCTCTGTGTGTCTCTGTGTGTGTGTCTCTGTGTGTGTGTCTCTGTGTGTGTGTCTCTGTGTGTGTGTCTCTGTGTCTCTCTGTGTGTCTCTCTGTCTCTGTGTCTCTCTCTGTGTCTCTGTATGTCTCTGTGTGTCTCTGTGTGTGTGTCTCTGTGTGTGTGTCTCTGTGTGTGTGTCTCTGTGTGTGTGTCTCTGTGTCTCTCTGTGTGTCTCTCTGTCTCTGTGTCTCTCTGTGTGTGTGTCTCTGTGTGTGTGTCTCTGTGTGTGTGTCTCTGTGTGTGTGTCTCTGTGTGTGTGTCTCTGTGTGTGTGTCTCTGTGTGTCTCTGTGTCTCTCTCTCTGTCTGTGTATCTGTGTCTCTCTGTCTATGTGTCTCTGTGTCTCCCTGTCTCTCTGTGTCTCTCTGTCTCTCTGTGTCTGTCTCTAGCTCTGTGTGTCTCTCTGTGTCTCTCTGTGTCTCTGTGTGTCTCTCTGTGTCTCTGTGTGTCTCTCTGTCTGTGTCTCACAACTCGGAGCTCTCCGGCATTTCAGGCACCACGCAGGCCACGATGACCCCCTCCCTGCGAATCACCTCCTGTACTTGGCCTACTCTTCCACGACCACCACCACCCTGACCACCACCACCACCCTGACCACCACCACCACCACCACCGTGACCACCACCACCACCACCGTGACCACCACCACCACCACCACCGTGACCACCACCACCACCACCACCGTGCCTGGCAAATCCTTGAGCTTGCCGATTGAAGTTTTGAGGTTCCTCGTTCTGCTGCTGATGCTGCTGATGATGATGCTGATGATGATGTTGTTGATGTTGTTGATGTTGTTGATGTTGTTGATGATGTTGTTGGTGTTGTTGGTGGTGTTGTTGAGGTTGTTGAGGTTGTTGTTGGTGGTGGTGGGAGACCGCGGCTGATGCGTACGGGGTGAAGGGAGTCGCGGATCTGATGGGGGAGGAGGAGGGGGAGGAGGGGATGGGGTCGATGTTAATCGATGAGGTTCATGATAATCGATGAGGTTCATGATAATCGATGAGGTTCATGATAATCGATGGGGATCGATGTTAATCGATGAGGTTCATGATAATCGATGAGGTTCATGATAATCGATGGGGATCGATGTTAATCGATGAGGTTCGTGATAATCGATGAGGTTCATGATAATCGATGAGGTTCATGATAATCGATGGGATCGATGTTAATCGATGAGGTTCGTGATAATCGATGAGGTTCATGATAATCGATGGGATCGATGTTAATCGATGAGGTTCATGATAATCGATGAGGTTCATGATAATCGATGGGATCGATGTTAATCGATGAGGTTCATGATAATCGTTGAGGTTCATGATAATCGATGAGGTTCATGATAATCGATGGGGATCGATGTTAATCGATGAGGTTCGTGATAATCGATGAGGTTCATGATAATCGATGAGGTTCATGATAATCGATGGGGATCGATGTTAATCGATGAGGTTCGTGATAATCGATGAGGTTCATGATAATCGATGAGGTTCATGATAATCGATGGGTATCGATGTTAATCGATGAGGTTCATGATAATCGATGAGGTTCATGATAATCGATGGGATCGATGTTAATCGATGAGGTTCGTGTTAATCGATGAGGTTCATGATAATCGATGAGGTTCATGATAATCGATGGGGATCGATGTTAATCGATGAGGTTCGTGATAATCGATGAGGTTCATGATAATCGATGAGGTTCATGATAATCGATGGGGATCGATGTTAATCGATGAGGTTCATGATAATCGATGAGGTTCATGATAATCGATGGGATCGATGTTAATCGATGAGGTTCATGATAATCGATGAGGTTCATGATAATCGATGGGGTTCATGATAATCGATGAGGTTCATGATAATCGATGGGGATCGATGTTAATCGATGAGGTTCATGATAATCGATGAGGTTCATGATAATCGATGAGGTTCATGATAATCGATGGGATCGATGTTAATCGATGAGGTGCATGATAATCGATGAGGTTCATGATAATCGATGGGGATCGATGTTAATCGATGAGGTTCATGATAATCGATGGGGGCCAATGTTAATCGATGGGGTTCAATGTTAATCGAAGGGGCCAACTGTTAATCGATGGGTCCCAATGATAATCGATGGAGCCCATTGAAAATCGATGTTCCCTATGAAAATCGATGGACCCAATGATAATCGATGGGGACCCGATGTTAATCGATGGGATTTCAATGATAATCGATGGGGTTCATGCTAATCGATGGGACTCAATGTTAATCGATAGGGTTCATGATAATCGATGGGGCCCAATGAAAATCGATGGACTCAATGATAATCGATGGTCCCTATGAAAATCGATGGGTCCCATTGATAATCGATGGGTCCCATTGATAATCGATGGGTCCCTTTGATAATCGATGGTCCCTATGATAATCGATGGGTCCCATTGATAATCGATGGGTCCCATTGATAATCGATGGGTCCCATTGATAATCGATGGACTCAATGATAATCGATGGGTCCCATTGATAATCGATGGGTCCCATTGATAATCGATGGACTCAATGATAATCGATGGGTCCCATTGATAATCAATGGGTCCCATTGATAATCGATGGGTCCCATTGATAATCGATGGGTCCCATTGATAATCGATGGGTCCCAATGTGAACTCGCCTGTTGAAGCTCCTGAAGTTGGATGGAGGGGGCGGGGCCAGCGTGGGAGGGGGCGTGGTCACGTCAGGCTCGACTCCGCCCCCAGCCTGTTCCCATGGCGACCGGTAAATCTTCCAGCCAATCAGAGGCGCGGGTCCTGAAACAATGTGGTGGGTGGGTGGGTGAGTGGGTGGGTGAGTGGGTGGGTGAGTGGGTGAGTGAGTAGGTGAGTGGGTGAGTGAGTGGGTGGGTGAGTGGGTGGGTGGGTGAGTGGGTGAGTGAGTGGGTGGGTGGGTGAGTGGGTGAGTGGGTGGGTGAGTGGGTGAGTGAGTGGGTGGGTGGGTGAGTGGGTGGGTGAGTGAGTGGGTGAGTGGGTGGGTGAGTGGGTGGGTGAGTGGGTGGGTGGGTGAGTGGGTGAGTGGGTGGGTGAGTGGGTGGGTGAGTGGGTGGGTGGGTGAGTGGGTGAGTGGGTGGGTGAGTGGGTGAGTGGGTGGGTGGGTGAGTGGGTGAGTGAGTGGGTGAGTGGGTGAGTGAGTGGGTGGGTGAGTAGGTGAGTGGGTGAGTGAGTGAGTGGGTGAGTGGGTGGGTGAGTGGGTGAGTGGGTGGGTGAGTGGGTGGGTGAGTGGGTGGGTGAGTGGGTGAGTGAGTAGGTGAGTGGGTGAGTGAGTGGGTGGGTGAGTAGGTGAGTGGGTGGATGAGTGGGTGGGTGGGTGAGTGGGTGAGTGGGTGGGTGAGTGGGTGAGTGGGTGGGTGAGTGGGTGGGTGAGTGGGTGGGTGAGTGGGTGAGTGAGTGAGTGAGTGGGTGGGTGGGTGGGTGGGTGGGTGAGTGGGTGAGTGGGTGGGTGAGTGGGTGAGTGAGTGAGTGGTTGGGTGAGTGAGTGGGTGAGTGAGTGGGTGAGTGGGTGGGTGAGTGGGTGGGTGAGTGGGTGGGTGGGTGAGTGGGTGGGTGGGTGAGTGGGTGAGTGAGTGGGTGAGTGGGTGGGTGAGTGAGTGGGTGGGTGAGTGAGTGAGTGGGTGGGTGAGTGGGTGGGTGGGTGGGTGGGTGAGTGGGTGGGTGAGTGGGTGGGTGAGTGGGTGGGTGAGTGGGTGAGTGGGTGAGTGGGTGGGTGAGTGGGTGAGTGGGTGGGTGAGTGGGTGGGTGAGTGGGTGGGTGAGTGGGTGAGTGAGTGAGTGAGTGGGTGGGTGGGTGGGTGAGTGGGTGAGTGGGTGGGTGAGTGGGTGAGTGAGTGAGTGGTTGGGTGAGTGAGTGGGTGAGTGAGTGGGTGAGTGAGTGGGTGAGTGGGTGGGTGAGTGGGTGGGTGGGTGAGTGGGTGAGTGGGTGAGTGGGTGGGTGGGTGAGTGGGTGAGTGAATGGGTGAGTGGGTGAGTGAGTGGGTGAGTGGGTGGGTGAGTGAGTGGGTGGGTGAGTGAGTGAGTGGGTGGGTGAGTGGGTGGGTGGGTGGTGGGTGGGTGAGTGAGTGGGTGGGTGAGTGGGTGGGTGGGTGAGTGAGTGAGTGAGTGGGAGGGTGGGTGAGTGGGTGGGTGAGTGGGTGGGTGAGTGGGTGGGTGAGTGGGTGAGTGGGTGAGTGAGTGGGTGAGTGAGTGGGTGAGTGAGTGAGTGGGTGGGTGAGTGGGTGGGTGAGTGGGTGAGTGGGTGGATGAGTGGGTGGGTGGGTGAGTGGGTGAGTGGGTGGGTGAGTGGGTGAGTGGGTGGGTGAGTGGGTGGGTGAGTGGGTGAGTGAGTGGGTGGGTGGGTGGGTGAGTGGGTGAGTGGGTGGGTGAGTGGGTGAGTGAGTGAGTGGTTGGGTGAGTGAGTGGGTGAGTGAGTGGGTGAGTGAGTGGGTGAGTGGGTGGGTGAGTGGGTGGGTGAGTGGGTGGGTGGGTGAGTGGGTGGGTGGGTGAGTGGGTGAGTGAGTGGGTGAGTGGGTGGGTGAGTGAGTGGGTGGGTGAGTGAGTGAGTGGGTGGGTGAGTGGGTGGGTGGGTGGGTGGGTGAGTGGGTGGGTGAGTGGGTGGGTGAGTGGGTGGGTGAGTGGGTGGGTGAGTGGGTGAGTGGGTGAGTGGGTGGGTGAGTGGGTGAGTGGGTGGGTGAGTGGGTGGGTGAGTGGGTGGGTGAGTGGGTGAGTGAGTGAGTGAGTGGGTGGGTGGGTGGGTGGGTGAGTGGGTGAGTGGGTGGGTGAGTGAGTGGGTGAGTGAGTGGGTGAGTGAGTGGGTGAGTGGGTGGGTGGGTGAGTGGGTGGGTGGGTGAGTGGGTGAGTGGGTGAGTGGGTGGGTGGGTGAGTGGGTGAGTGAATGGGTGAGTGGGTGAGTGAGTGGGTGAGTGGGTGGGTGAGTGAGTGGGTGGGTGAGTGAGTGAGTGGGTGGGTGAGTGGGTGGGTGGGTGGGTGGGTGGGTGGGTGAGTGAGTGGGTGGGTGAGTGGGTGGGTGGGTGAGTGAGTGAGTGAGTGGGAGGGTGGGTGAGTGGGTGGGTGAGTGGGTGGGTGAGTGGGTGGGTGAGTGGGTGGGTGAGTGGGTGAGTGGGTGAGTGAGTGGGTGAGTGAGTGGGTGAGTGAGTGAGTGGGTGGGTGAGTGGGTGGGTGAGTGGGTGAGTGGGTGAGTGAGTGGGTGGGTGAGTGGGTGGGTGAGTGAGTGGGTGGGTGGGTGAGTGGGTGGGTGGGTGAGTGGGTGGGTGAGTGGGTGAGTGAGTAGGTGAGTGGGTGAGTGAGTGGGTGGGTGAGTAGGTGAGTGGGTGAGTGAGTGGGTGAGTGGGTGAGTGAGTGGGTGGGTGGGTGGGTGAGGGGGTGAGTGAGTGGGTGAGTGGGTGGGTGAGTGGGTGAGTGGGTGGGTGAGTGGGTGGGTGAGTGGGTGGGTGAGTGGGTGGGTGAGTGGGTGAGTGAGTGAGTGAGTGGGTGGGTGGGTGGGTGAGTGGGTGAGTGGGTGGGTGAGTGGGTGAGTGAGTGAGTGGTTGGGTGAGTGAGTGGGTGAGTGAGTGGGTGAGTGAGTGGGTGAGTGAGTGGGTGAGTGGGTGGGTGGGTGAGTGGGTGAGTGGGTGAGTGGGGTGGGTGGGTGAGTGGGTGAGTGAATGGGTGAGTGGGGTGAGTGAGTGGGTGAGTGGGTGGGTGGGTGAGTGGGTGGGTGAGTGAGTGAGTGGGTGGGTGAGTGGGTGGGTGGGTGGGTGGGTGGGTGAGTGAGTGAGTGGGGTGGGTGAGTGGGTGGGTGGGTGAGTGAGTGAGTGAGTGGGAGGGTGGGTGAGTGGGGTGGGTGGGTGAGTGGGTGGGTGAGTGGGTGGGTGAGTGGGTGAGTGGGTGAGTGGGTGGGTGAGTGGGTGAGTGGGTGGGTGAGTGGGTGGGTGAGTGGGTGGGTGAGTGGGTGAGTGAGTGAGTGAGTGGGTGGGTGGGTGGGTGGGTGAGTGGGGTGAGTGGGTGGGTGAGTGGGTGAGTGAGTGAGTGGTTGGGTGAGTGAGTGGGTGAGTGAGTGGGTGAGTGAGTGGGTGAGTGGGGTGGGTGAGTGGGTGGGTGAGTGGGTGGGTGAGTGGGTGAGTGGGTGAGTGGGTGGGTGGGTGAGTGGGTGAGTGAATGGGTGAGTGGGTGAGTGAGTGGGTGAGTGGGTGGGTGAGTGAGTGGGTGGGTGAGTGAGTGAGTGGGTGGGTGAGTGGGTGGGTGGGTGGGTGGGTGGGTGAGTGAGTGGGTGGGTGAGTGGGTGGGTGGGTGAGTGAGTGAGTGAGTGGGAGGGTGGGTGAGTGGGTGGGTGAGTGGGTGGGTGAGTGGGTGGGTGAGTGGGTGAGTGGGTGAGTGGGTGGGTGAGTGGGTGAGTGGGTGGGTGAGTGGGTGAGTGGGTGAGTGAGTGAGTGGGTGGGTGAGTGGGTGGGTGAGTGGGTGGGTGAGTGGGTGGGTGGGTGAGTGAGTGGGTGGGTGAGTGGGTGGGTGAGTGGGTGAGTGGGTGGGTGAGTGAGTGAGTGAGTGAGTGGGTGGGTGAGTGAGTGGGTGAGTGGGTGGGTGGGTGGGTGAGTGGGTGGGTGGGTGGGTGAGTGGGTGGGTGAGTGGGTGGGTGAGTGGTTGGGTGAGTGGGTGGGTGAGTGGGTGAGTGGGTGAGTGGGTGGGTGAGTGAGTGGGTGGGTGGGTGAGTGGGTGAGTGGGTGGGTGAGTGAGTGGGTGGGTGAGTGGGTGGGTGAGTGGGTGAGTGGGTGGGTGAGTGGGTGAGTGAGTGAGTGGTTGGGTGAGTGAGTGAGTGGGTGGGTGAGTGGGTGGGTGGGTGAGTGGGTAGGTGGTTGGGTGAGTGGGTAGGTGGGTGGGTGAGTGGGTGGGTGGGTGAGTGGGTAGGTGGGTGGGTGAGTGGGTGGGTGGATGAGTGGGTGGGTGGGTGAGTGGGTGGGTGGGTGAGTGAGTGAGTGGGTAGGTGGGTGGGTGAATGGGTGGGTGGGTGAGTGGGTGGGTGGGTAGGTGGGTGGGTGAGTGGGTGGGTGGGTGAGTGAGTGAGTGGGTAGGTGGGTGGGTGGGTGAGTGGGTGGATGAGTGGGTGGGTGGGTGAGTGGGTGGGTGGGTGAGTGAGTGAGTGGGTAGGTGGGTGGGTGAGTGGGTGGGTGGATGAGTGGGTGGGTGGGTGAGTGGGTAGGTGGGTGGGTGAGTGGGTAGGTGGGTGGGTGAGTGGGTAGGTGGGTGAGTGGGTAGGTGGGTGGGTGAGTGGGTAGGTGGGTGGATGAGTGGGTGGGTGGGTGAGTGGGTAGGTGGGTGGGTGAGTGGGTGGGTGGGTGAGTGGGTGGGTGGGTGGGTGAGTGGGTGGGTGGGTGAGTGAGTGAGTGAGTGGGTGGGTGGGTGAGTGGGTGGGAGGGTGGGTGAGTGGGTGGGTGAGTGGGTGGGTGAGTGGGTGGGTGAGTGGGTGGGTGAGTGGGTGAGTGGGTGGGTGAGTGGGTGAGTGGGTGGGTGAGTGAGTGAGTGGGTGGGTGAGTGGGTGGGTGAGTGGGTGAGTGGGTGGGTGAGTGAGTGGGTGGGTGAGTGGGTGGGTGAGTGGGTGAGTGGGTGGGTGAGTGAGTGAGTGGGTGGGTGAGTGAGTGAGTGGGTGGGTGGGTGGGTGAGTGGGTGAGTGGGTGAGTGGTTGGGTGAGTGGGTGGGTGAGTGGGTGAGTGGGTGGGTGAGTGGGTGGGTGGGTGAGTGAGTGAGTGGGTGAGTGAGTGGGTGAGTGAGTGGGTGGGTGGGTGAGTGGGTGAGTGGGTGGGTGAGTGAGTGGGTGGGTGAGTGAGTGGGTGAGTGGGTGAGTGGGTGAGTGGGTGGGTGAGTGGGTGAGTGAGTGAGTGGTTGGGTGAGTGAGTGAGTGGGTGGGTGAGTGGGTGGGTGGGTGAGTGGGTGAGTGGGTGGGTGAGTGGGTGAGTGAGTGAGTGGTTGGGTGAGTGGGTGGGTGGGTGAGTGGGTGGGTGGATGAGTGAGTGGGTGGGTGAGTGGGTAGGTGGGTGGGTGAGTGGGTAGGTGGGTGGGGTGAATGGGTGGGTGGGTGAGTGGGTGGGTGGGTGAGTGAGTGAGTGGGTAGGTGGGTGGGTGAATGGGTGGGTGGGTGAGTGGGTAGGTGGGTGGGTGAGTGGGTGGGTGGGTGAGTGGGTGGGTGGGTGAGTGAGTGAGTGGGTAGGTGGGTGGGTGAATGGGTGGGTGGGTGAGTGGGTGGGTGGGTGAGTGGGTAGGTGGGTGGATGAGTGGGTGGGTGGGTGAGTGGGTGGGTGGGTGAGTGAGTGAGTGGGTAGGTGGGTGGGTGAATGGGTGGGTGGGTGAATGGGTGGGTGGGTGAGTGGGTAGGTGGGTGGATGAGTGGGTGGGTGGGTGAGTGGGTGGGTGGGTGAGTGAGTGAGTGGGTAGGTGGGTGGGTGAATGGGTGGGTGGGTGAGTGGGTAGGTGGGTGGGTGAGTGGGTAGGTGGGTGGGTGAGTGGGTAGGTGGGTGGGTGAGTGGGTGGGTGGATGAGTGGGTGGGTGGGTGAGTGAGTGAGTGAGTGGGTAGGTGGGTGGGTGAATGGGTGGGTGGGTGAGTGGGTAGGTGGGTGGGTGAGTGGATAGGTGGGTGGGTGAGTGGGTGGGTGGATGAGTGGGTGGGTGGGTGGGTGAGTGGGTGGGTGGGTGGGTGAGTGAGTGAGTGGGTGGGTGAGTGAGTGGGTGGGTGGGTAAGTGGGTGGGTGGGTGGGTGAGTGAGTGAGTGGGTGGGTGAGTGAGTGGGTGGGTGAGTGAGTGAGTGGGCGGGTGGATGAGTGGGTGGGTGAGTGTGTGGGTGAGTGAGTGAGTGGGTGATGATGGTGGTGGTGGTGTTGATGGTGGTGATGGTGATGGTGGTGATGGTGGTGGTGGTGATGGTGGTGGTGATGGTGGTGGTGATGGTGGTGATGGTGGTGGTGGTGATGGTGGTGATGGTGGTGGTGGTTATGGTGATGATGGTGGTGGTGGTGATGGTGGTGATGGTGGTGGTGGTGGTGGTGATGGTGGTGGTGGTGATGGTGGTGATGGTGGTGATGATGGTGGTGATGGTGGTGGTGGTGATGGTGGTGATGGTGGTGGTGGTGGTGGTGATGGTGGTGATGGTGGTGGTGATGGTGATGATGGTGGTGATGGTGGTGGTGGTGATGGTGGTGATGGTGGTGATGGTGATGATGGTGATGATGGTGATGATGGTGGTGGTGGTGATGGTGATGATGGTACCCGTGGTTTTATTTGTCGTGGAAGTCTTTGAGGGAACGACTCCTCCTCGACCTCCACCACCTCCACCACGTCCACCACCTCCACCACCTCCACCACCATTCACCACTCTCACTACCTCGGGAGCCTAGACAGACACACAGACACAGAGACAGAGACAGACACAGAGAGACAGAGAGACACAGAGACACAGACACAGAGACAGAGAGACAGAGAGACACAGAGACACAGACACAGAGACAGAGACACGGACACAGACACAGAGACACGGACACAGAGACACAGAGACACAGACACAGAGACACGGACACAGAGAGACACAGAGACAGAGTGGCTGAGTGAGTGAGTAGCTGAGTGAGTGTGTGAGTGAGTGAGTGGCTGAGTGAGTGAGTGAGTGACTGAGTGAGTGAGTGAGTGGCTGAGTGAGTGAGTGACTGAGTGAGTGAGTGAGTGGCTGAGTGAGTGAGTAGCTGAGTGAGTGTGTGAGTGAGTGAGTGGCTGAGTGAGTGAGTGAGTGACTGAGTGAGTGAGTGAGTGGCTGAGTGAGTGAGTGACTGAGTGAGTGAGTGAGTGGCTGAGTGAGTGAGTGACTGAGTGAGTGAGTGAGTGGCTGAGTGAGTGAGTGGCTGAGTGAGTGTGTGAGTGAGTGTGTGAGTGAGTGGCTGAGTGAGTGAGTAGCTGAGTGAGTGTGTGAGTGAGTGAGTGGCTGAGTGAGTGAGTGAGTGACTGAGTGAGTGAGTGAGTGGCTGAGTGAGTGAGTGACTGAGTGAGTGAGTGAGTGGCTGAGTGAGTGAGTAGCTGAGTGAGTGTGTGAGTGAGTAAGTGGCTGAGTGAGTGAGTGAGTGACTGAGTGAGTGAGTGAGTGGCTGAGTGAGTGAGTGACTGAGTGAGTGAGTGAGTGGCTGAGTGAGTGAGTGACTGAGTGAGTGAGTGAGTGGCTGAGTGAGTGAGTGGCTGAGTGAGTGTGTGAGTGAGTGTGTGAGTGAGTGGCTGAGTGAGTGGCTGAGTGAGTGAGTGACTGAGTGAGTGAGTGGCTGAGTGAGTGGCTGAGTGAGTGAGTGACTGAGTGAGTGAGTGAGTGGCTGAGTGAGTGAGTGGCTGAGTGAATGACTGAGTGAGTGAGTGAGTGACTGAGTGAGTGAGTGAGTGAGTGAGTGGCTGAGTGAGTGGCTGAGTGAGTGGCTGAGTGAATGAGTGACTGAGTGAGTGAGTGACTGAGTGAGTGAGTGGCTGAGTGAGTGGCTGAGTGAATGAGTGACTGAGTGAGTGAGTGAGTGAGTGGCTGAGTGAGTGACTGAGTGAGTCAGTGAGTGGCTGAGTGAGTGTGTGAGTGAGTGAGTGGCTGAGTGAATGACTGAGTGAGTGACTGAGTGAGTGAGTGAGTGGCTGAGTGAGTGGCTGAGTGAGTGGCTGAGTGAATGAGTGACTGAGTGAGTGAGTGACTGAGTGAGTGAGTGGCTGAGTGAGTGACTGAGTGAGTCAGTGAGTGGCTGAGTGAGTGTGTGAGTGAGTGAGTGGCTGAGTGAGTGAGTGACTGAGTGAGTGAGTGAGTGGCTGAGTGAGTGGCTGAGTGAATGACTGAGTGAGTGAGTGAGTGACTGAGTGAGTGAGTGAGTGGCTGAGTGAGTGGCTGAGTGAGTGGCTGAGTGAATGAGTGACTGAGTGAGTGAGTGACTGAGTGAGTGAGTGGCTGAGTGAGTGGCTGAGTGAATGAGTGACTGAGTGAGTGAGTGACTGAGTGAGTGAGTGGCTGAGTGAGTGACTGAGTGAGTCAGTGAGTGGCTGAGTGAGTGTGTGAGTGAGTGAGTGGCTGAGTGAGTGAGTGACTGAGTGAGTGAGTGAGTGGCTGAGTGAGTGAGTGGCTGAGTGAATGACTGAGTGAGTGAGTGAGTGACTGAGTGAGTGAGTGAGTGGCTGAGTGAGTGGCTGAGTGAGTTGGCTGAGTGAATGAGTGACTGAGTGAGTGAGTGACTGAGTGAGTGAGTGGCTGAGTGAGTGGCTGAGTGAATGAGTGACTGAGTGAGTGAGTGACTGAGTGAGTGAGTGGCTGAGTGAGTGACTGAGTGAGTCAGTGAGTGGCTGAGTGAGTGAATGACTGAGTGAGTGAGTGGTTGAGTGAGTGAGTGGTTGAGTGAGTGACTGAGTGAGTGAGTGGCTGAGTGAATGAGTGAGTGACTGAGTGAGTGAGTGGCTGAGTGAGTGGACGACTACACAATGGCGGTGGTTGACTAGACAGTGGTGGTGGTGGTGGTTGTAGTGATGGAGATGGACTCACCTTGTCGATGGTGGTGGTGGTGGTGGTTGTGGTGGTTGTGGTGGTGGTTGTGAAGGTGGTGGTTGTGGTGGTTGTGGTGGTGGTTGTGAAGGTGGTGGTGGTTGTGGTGGTTGTGGTGGTTGTAGTGGTTGTGATGGTGGTAGTGGTTGTGAAGGTTGTGGTGGTGGTGGTAGTTGTAGTAGTTGTAGTGGTTGTGATAGTGGTTGTGAAGGTTGTGGTGGTGGTGGTTGTGGTGGTTGTGGTGGTTGTGGTGGTGGTTGTGAAGGTGGTGGTGGTTGTGGTGGTTGTAGTGGTGGTG
>NW_027621220.1:0-25852 GCF_964198595.1 Lampetra fluviatilis
TGGGTGGGTGGGTGGGTGGGTGAGTGAGTGAGTGGGTGGGTGGGTGGGTGAGTGAGTGGGTGGGTGGGTGGGTGAGTGGGTGGGTGGGTGGGTGGGTCAGTGGGTGGGTGGGTGAGTGAGTGAGTGAGTGGGTGAGTGGGTGGGTGGGTGGGTGGGTGAGTGGGTGAGTGGGTGGGTGAGTGGGTGGGTGGGTGGGTGGGTCAGTGGGTGGGTGGGTGAGTGAGTGAGTGAGTGAGTGGAGTGGTGGGTGGGTGGGTGGGTGGGTGGGTGAGTGGGTGAGTGAGTGGGTGGGTGGGTGGAGTGAGTGAGTGAGTGAGTGGGTGAGTGAGTGAGTGGGTGAGTGAGTGGGTGGGTGAGTGAGTGAGTGAGTGGGTGGGTGGGTGGGTGAGTGGGTGGGTGGGTGAGTGAGTGAGTGGGTGGGTGGGTGGGTGAGTGGGTGGGTGAGTGGGTGGGTGGGTGGGTGGGTGAGTGGGTGGGTGAGTGAGTGAGTGAGTGAGTGGGTGGGTGGGTGGGTGAGTGGGTGAGTGGGTGGGTGGGTGGGTGAGTGAGTGAGTGGGTGGGTGGGTGGGTGAGTGGGTGGGTGGGTGGGTGAGTGGGTGGGTGGGTGGGTGGGTGAGTGGGTGGGTGGGTGAGTGGGTGGGTGTGTGAGTGAGTGAGTGAGTGGGTGGGTGTGTGAGTGGGTGAGTGAGTGGGTGAGTGAGTGAGTGGGTGAGTGAGTGGGTGGGTGGGTGGGTGGGTGGGTGAGTGGGTGGGTGAGTGAGTGAGTGGGTGGGTGGGTGGGTGGGTGGGTGGGTGGGTGGGTGGGTGGGTGAGTGAGTGGGTGAGTGAGTGAGTGGGTGAGTGAGTGGGTGGGTGGAGTGAGTGAGTGAGTGGGTGGGTGAGTGGGTGGGTGAGTGAGTGAGTGGGTGAGTGAGTGAGTGGGTGGGTGGGTGGGTGGGTGAGTGAGTGAGTGGGTGGGTGGGTGGGTGGGTGAGTGGGTGGGTGGGTGAGTGAGTGAGTGGGTGGGTGAGTGGGTGGGTGGGTGGGTGAGTGAGTGGGTGGGTGGGTGGGTGAGTGGGTGGGTGAGTGAGTGAGTGAGTGAGTGGGTGGGTGAGTGAGTGGGTGAGTGAGTGAGTGGGTGGGTGGGTGGGTGGGTGGGTGGGTGAGTGAGTGAGTGGGTGGGTGGGTGGGTGGGTGAGTGGGTGGGTGGGTGAGTGGGTGAGTGGGTGGGTGGGTGGGTGAGTGAGTGGGTGGGTGGGTGGGTGAGTGGGTGGGTGGGTGGGTCAGTGGGTGGGTGGGTGAGTGAGTGAGTGAGTGGGTGAGTGGGTGGGTGGGTGGGTGGGTGGGTGAGTGGGTGAGTGGGTGGGTGAGTGGGTGGGTGGGTGGGTGGGTCAGTGGGTGGGTGGGTGAGTGAGTGAGTGAGTGGGTGAGTGGGTGGGTGGGTGGGTGGGTGGGTGGGTGAGTGAGTGAGTGAGTGGGTGAGTGAGTGGGTGGGTGAGTGAGTGAGTGAGTGGGTGGGTGGGTGGGTGGGTGAGTGGGTGGGTGAGTGAGTGGGTGGGTGAGTGGGTGGGTGAGTGGGTGGGTGGGTGGGTGGGTGAGTGGGTGGGTGAGTGAGTGAGTGGGTGGGTGGGTGGGTGAGTGGGTGGGTGGGTGGGTGGGTGAGTGGGTGGGTGAGTGAGTGAGTGGGTGGGTGGGTGGGTGGGTGAGTGGGTGGGTGGGTGGGTGAGTGGGTGGGTGGGTGAGTGAGTGGGTGGGTGGGTGGGTGAGTGGGTGGGTGGGTGGGTGGGTGAGTGGGTGGGTGTGTGAGTGGATGGGTGGGTGGGTGAGTGGGTGGGTGAGTGAGTTGGTGGGTGGGTGAGTGAGTGAGTGGGTGGGTGGGTGGGTGAGTGGGTGGGTGGGTGAGTGGGTGGGTGGGTGAGTGGGTGGGTGGGTGAGTGGGTGGGTGAGTGAGTGGGTGGGTGGGTGAGTGGGTGGGTGGGTGGGTGAGTGGGTGGGTGGGTGGGTGGGTGAGTGGGTGGGTGGGTGAGTGGGTGGGTGAGTGGGTGAGTGGGTGAGTGAGTGGGTGGGTGAGTGAGTGGGTGGGTGAGTGGGTGGGTGAGTGGGTGGGTGGGTGGGTGGGTGGGTGAGTGGGTGAGTGGGTGGGTGGGTGGGTGAGTGGGTGAGTGGATGGGTGAGTGAGTGGGTGAGTGAGTGGGTGGGTGGGTGGGTGAGTGAGTTGGTGGGTGAGTGAGTTGGTGGGTGAGTGGGTGGGTGAATGGGTGGGTGAGTGGGTGGGTGAGTGGGTGAGTGGATGGGTGGGTGGGTGGGTGGCTGAGTGGGTGAGTGGGTGGGTGAGTGAGTGAGTGGGTGGGTGGGTGGGTGAGTGGGTGGGTGGGTGGGTGGGTCAGTGGGTGGGTGGGTGAGTGGGTGCGTGGGTGAGTGGGTGAGTGGGTGGGTGGGTGAGTGGGTGGGTGAGTGGGTGGGTGGCTGAGTGGGTGAGTGGGTGGGTGAGTGAGTGAGTGGGGCGTGAGTGGGTGAGTGGGTGGGTGAGTGAGTGAGTGAGTGGGTGGGTGGGTGAGCGTGTTGGTGGTTGGGTGGGGTGGGTGGGGAGAGAGTGGTTTCTCTCTCTCTCTCTCTCCCCGTGTCTCTCTCTCTCCCCGTGTCTCTCTCTCTCCCCGTGTCTCTCTCTCTCCCCGCGTCTCTCTCACTCTCTCCCCGTGTCTCTCTCCCCGTGTCTCCCTCCTCGTGTCTCCCTCCCCGTGTCTCTCCCCCTGTCTCTCTCACTCTCTCCCTCCCCGTGTCTCTCCCCGTGTCTCTCACCCTGTCTCTCTCACTCTTTCCCTCCCCGTGTCTCTCCCCGTGTCTCTCCCCCCGTGTCTCTCTCTCTCTCCCTCCCCGTGTCTCTCCCCGTGTCTCTCCCCCCGTGTCTCTCTCACTCTCTCCCTCCCTGTGTCTCTCCCCGTGTCTCTCACCCTGTCTCTCTCACTCTCTCCCTCCCCGTGTCTCTCCCCGTGTCCCTCACCCTGTCTCTCTCACTCTCTCCCTCCCCGTGTCTCTCCCCGTGTCTCTCCCCCCGTGTCTCTCTCTCTCTCCCTCCCCGTGTCTCTCCCCGTGTCTCTCCCCCCGTGTCTCTCTCACTCTCTCCCTCCCTGTGTCTCTCCCCGTGTCTCTCACCCTGTCTCTCTCACTCTCTCCCTCCCCGTGTCTCTCCCCGTGTCTCTCACCCTGTCTCTCTCACTCTCTCCCTCCCCGTGTCTCTCCCCGTGTCTCTCACCCTGTCTCTCTCACTCTCTCCCTCCCCGTGTCTCTCCCCGTGTCTCTCCCCATGTCTCTCTCCCCGTGTCTCTCTCCCCGTGTCTCTCCCCGTGTCTCTCCCCGTGTCTCTCCCCCCGTGTCTCTCCCCCCGTGTCTCTCTCCCCGTGTCTCTCTCCCCGTGTCTCTCCCCGTGTCTCTCCCCGTGTCTCTCCCCGTGTCTCTCCCCGTGTCTCTCCCCCCGTGTCTCTCCCCCCGTGTCTCTCTCTCTCTCCCTCCCCGTGTCTCTCCCCGTGTCTCTCCCCGTGTCTCTCCCCGTGTCTCTCCCCGTGTCTCTCCCCGTGTCTCTCTCACCGTGTCTCTCCCCCCGTGTCTCTCTCTCTCTCCCTCCCCGTGTCTCTCCCCGTGTCTCTCCCCGTGTCTCTCTCCCCGTGTCTCTCTCCCCGTGCCTCTCCCCGTGCCTCTCCCCGTGTCTCTCTCCCCGTGTCTCTCTCTCTCTCCCTCCCCGTGACTGTCTCTCCCCGTGTCTCTCTCCCTCTCCCCGTGTCTCTCCCCCCGTGTCTCTCTCTCCCCGTGTCTCTCTCTCCCCATGTCTCTCTCTCCCCGTGTCTCTCCCCGTGTCTCTCCCTCCCCGTGTCTCTCCCCGTGTCTCACCCCGTGTCTCTCTCTCTCTCTCCCTCCCTGTGTCTCTCCCCGTGTCTCTCCCCCCGTGTCTCTCTCTCTCCCTCCCCGTGTCTCTCCCCGTGTCTCTACCCCTGTCTCTCTCACTCTCTCCCTCCCCGTGTCTCTCCCCGTGTCTCTCTCCCCGTGTCTCTCTCCCCGTGTCTCTCTCCCCGTGCCTCTCCCCGTGTCTCTCTCACCGTGTCTCTCCCCCCGTGTCTCTCTCTCTCTCCCTCCCCGTGTCTCTCCCCCTGTCTCTCTCACTCTCTCCCTCCCTGTGTCTCTCCCCGTGTCTCTCCCCCCGTGTCTCTCTCACTCTCTCCCTCCCCGTGTCTCTCCCTGTGTCTCTCTCCCCGTGCCTCTCCCCGTGTCTCTCTCACCGTGTCTCTCTCCCCGTGTCTCTCTCACTCTCTCCCTCCCTGTGTCTCTCCCTCTCCCCGTGTCTCTCTCTCTCCCTCCCCGTGACTGTCTCTCCCCGTGTCTCTCTCTCTCTCTCTCTCCGTGTCTCTCTCCCTCTCCCCGTGTCTCCCCCCGCGTGTCTCTCTACCCGTGTCTCTCTCACTCTCTCTCCCCGTCTCTCTCCCTCCCCCGCGCGCGTCTCTCTCACCCTCCCAGCGTCCCTGTCGCGTGTGCTGCGCTCCGTGTCGCACTCCGTGGGGAGGGAATGGCGCTGCCTCTCCCCGTGCCTTTCCCCGTGTCTCTCTCACCGTGTCTCTCTCCCCGTGTCTCTCTCTCTCTCCCCGTGTCTCTCTCTCCCCGTGTCTCTCTCTCCCCGTGTCTCTCACTCCCCGTGTCTCCCTCCCCGTGTCTCCCTCTCACCGTGTCTCTCTCTCCCCGTGTCTCTCTCCCCGTGTCTCTCCCCGTGCCTCTCCCCGTGTCTCTCTCCCCGTGCCTCTCCCCGTGCCTTTCACCGTGTCTCTCTCACCGTGTCTCTCTCCCCGTGTCTCTCTCACTCTCTCCCTCCCTGTGTCTCTCTCTCTCTCCCCGTGTCTCTCTCTCCCCGTGTCTCTCTCTCTCCCCATGTCTCTCTCTCCCCGTGTCTCTCCCCCCGTGTCTCTCTCTCTCTCCCTCCCCGTGTCTCTCCCCGTGTCTCTCCCCCCGTGTCTCTCTCTCTCTCCCTCCCCGTGTCTCTCCCCGTGTCTCTCCCCGTGTCTCTCTCTCTCTCCCTCCCCGTGTCTCTCCCCGTGTCTCTCTCCCCGTGCCTCTCTCCCCGTGTCTCTCTCCCCGTGCCTCTCCCCGTGTCTCTCTCACTCTCTCCCTCCCTGTGTCTCTCTCTCTCCCTCCCCGTGACTGTCTCTCCCCGTGTCTCTCTCTCTCTCTCTCTCCGTGTCTCTCTCCCTCTCCCCGTGTCTCCCCCCGCGTGTCTCTCTACCCGTGTCTCTCTCACTCTCTCTCCCCGTCTCTCTCTCTCCCCCGCGCGCGTCTCTCTCACCCTCCCAGCGTCCCTGTCGCGCGTCCTGCGCTCCGTGTCGCACTCCGTGGGGAGGGAATGGCGCTGCCTCTCCCCGTGTCTCTCCCCCCGTGTCTCTCTCTCTCTCCCTCCCCGTGTCTCTCTCCCCGTGCCTCTCCCCGTGTCTCTCCCCCTGTCTCTCACTCTCTCCCTCCCCGTGTCTCTCCCCCCGTGTCTCTCTCTCTCTCCCTCCCCGTGTCTCTCCCCCTGTCTCTCCCCGTGTCTCTCTCCCTCCCCGTGTCTCTCCCCGTGTCTCTCCCCCCGTGTCTCTCTCTCTCTCCCTCCCCGTGTCTCTCCCCGTGTCTCTCCCCCCGTGTCTCTCTCTCTCTCTCCCTCCCCGTGTCTCTCCCCGTGTCTCTCCCCCCGTGTCTCTCTCTCTCTCCCTCCCCGTGTCTCTCCCCGTGTCTCTCCCCCTGTCTCTCTCTCTCTCCCTCCTTGTGTCTCTCCCCGTGCCTCTCCCCCCGTGTCTCTCTCTCTCTCCCTCCCCGTGTCTCTCCCCCTGTCTCTCTCCCCCTGTCTCTCTCACTCTGTGTCTCCCCGTGTCTCTCCCCCCGTGTCTCTCTCTCTCTCCCTCCCCGTGTCTCTCCCCCTGTCTCTCTCACTCTCTCCCTCCCTGTGTCTCTCCCCGTGTCTCTCCCCCCGTGTCTCTCTCTCTCTCCCTCCCCGTGTCTCTCCCCCTGTCTCTCTCACTCTCTCCCTCCCTGTGTCTCTCCCCGTGTCTCTCCCCCCGTGTCTCTCTCACTCTCTCCCTCCCCGTGTCTCTCCCTGTGTCTCTCTCCCCGTGCCTCTCCCCGTGTCTCTCCCCCCGTGTCTCTCTCTCTCTCCCTCCCCGTGTCTCTCCCCCTGTCTCTCCCCGTGTCTCTCTCTCTCTCCCTCCCCGTGTCTCTCCCCGTGTCTCTCCCCCCGTGTCTCTCTCTCTCTCCCTCCCCGTGTCTCTCCCCGTGTCTCTCCCCCTGTCTCTCTCACTCTCCCTCCCCGTGTCTCTCCCCCCGTGTCTCTCTCTCCCTCCCCGTGTCTCTCCCCCTGTCTCTCCCCGTGTCTCTCTCCCTCCCCGTGTCTCTCCCCGTGTCTCTCCCCCCGTGTCTCTCTCTCTCTCCCTCCCCGTGTCTCTCCCCGTGTCTCTCCCCCCGTGTCTCTCTCTCTCTCTCCCTCCCCGTGTCTCTCCCCGTGTCTCTCCCCCCGTGTCTCTCTCTCTCTCCCTCCCCGTGTCTCTCCCCGTGTCTCTCCCCCTGTCTCTCTCTCTCTCCCTCCTTGTGTCTCTCCCCGTGCCTCTCCCCCCGTGTCTCTCTCTCTCTCCCTCCCCGTGTCTCTCCCCCTGTCTCTCTCCCCCTGTCTCTCTCACTCTGTGTCTCCCCGTGTCTCTCCCCCCGTGTCTCTCTCTCTCTCCCTCCCCGTGTCTCTCCCCCTGTCTCTCTCACTCTCTCCCTCCCTGTGTCTCTCCCCGTGTCTCTCCCCCCGTGTCTCTCTCTCTCTCCCTCCCCGTGTCTCTCCCCCTGTCTCTCTCACTCTCTCCCTCCCTGTGTCTCTCCCCGTGTCTCTCCCCCCGTGTCTCTCTCACTCTCTCCCTCCCCGTGTCTCTCCCTGTGTCTCTCTCCCCGTGCCTCTCCCCGTGTCTCTCTCACCGTGTCTCTCTCACTCTCTCCCTCCCTGTGTCTCTCCCTCTCCCCGTGTCTCTCTCTCTCCCTCCCAGTGACTGTCTCTCCCCGTGTCTCTCTCTCTCTCTCTCTCCGTGTCTCTCTCCCTCTCCCCGTGTCTCCCCCCGCGTGTCTCTCTACCCGTGTCTCTCTCACTCTCTCTCCCCGTCTCTCTCTCTCCCCCCCGCGCGTCTCTCACCCTCCCAGCGTCCCTGTCGCGTGCGCTGCGCTCCGTGTCGCACTCCGTGGGGAGGGAATGGCGCAGCCTCTCCCCGTGCCTCTCCCCGTGTCTCTCTCCCCGTGTCTCTCTCCCCGTGTCTCTCCCCGTGCCTCTCCCCGTGTCTCTCTCCCCGTGTCTCTCTCCCCGTGTCTCTCCCCGTGCCTTTCCCCGTGTCTCTCTCACCGTGTCTCTCTCCCCGTGCCTCTCCCCGTGTCTCTCTCCCCGTGTCTCTCTCCCCGTGTCTCTCCCCGTGCCTCTCCCCGTGTCTCTCTCCCCGTGTCTCTCTCCCCGTGTCTCTCCCCGTGCCTTTCCCCGTGTCTCTCTCACCGTGTCTCTCTCCCCGTGTCTCTCTCCCCGTGCCTCTCCCCGTGTCTCTCTCCCCGTGTCTCTCTCCCCGTGTCTCTCTCCCCGTGCCTCTCCCCGTGCCTTTCCCCGTGTCTCTCTCACCGTGTCTCTCTCCCCGTGTCTCTCTCACTCTCTCCCTCCCTGTGTCTCTCTCTCTCTCTCTCCCCGTGTCTCTCTCCCCGTGTCTCTCTCTCTCCCCGTGTCTCTCTCTCCCCGTGTCTCTCACTCCCCGTGTCTCTCCCTCTCTCCGCGTGTCTCTCTCTCCCCGTGTCTCTCTCTCCCCGTGTCTCTCACTCCCCGTGTCTCTCCCTCTCTCCGCGTGTCTCTCTCTCCCCGTGTCTCTCTCTCCCCGTGTCTCTCTCTCCCCGTGTCTCTCACTCCCCGTGTCTCCCTCTCACCGTGTCTCCCTCTCACCGTATCTCTCTCTCCCCGTGTCTCTCTCCCGTGTCTCTCTCCCCGTGTCTCTCTCCCCCCCCCGCGCGCGTCTCTCACCCTCCCAGCGTCCCTGTCGCGCGCGCTGCGCTCCGTGTCGCACTCCGTGGGGAGGGAATGGCGCAGCCTCTCCCCGTGCCTCTCACCGTGTCTCTCTCTCCCCGTGTCTCTCTCCCCGTGTCTCTCTCTCTCTCTCCCCGTGTCTCTCTCTCTCTCTCTCACTCCCCGTGTCTCCCTCCCCGTGTCTCCCTCTCACCGTGTCTCTCTCCCCGTGTCTCTCTCTCTCTCTCACTCCCCGTGTCTCCCCTCCCCGTGTCTCCCTCTCCCCGTGTCTCTCTCCCCGTGTCTCTCTCTCTCTCCCCGTGTCTCTCACTCCCCGTGTCTCCCTCCCCGTGTCTCCCTCTCACCGTGTCTCTCTCCCCGTGTCTCTCTCTCTCTCTCACTCCCCGTGTCTCCCTCCCCGTGTCTCCCTCTCACCGTGTCTCTCTCTCCCCGTGTCTCTCTCCCCGTGTCTCTCTCTCTCTCTCCCCGTGTCTCTCTCTCCCCGTGTCTCTCACTCCCCGTGTCTCCCTCCCCGTGTCTCTCTCTCCCCGTGTCTCTCTCTCCCCGTGTCTCTCTCCCCGTGTCTCTCTCCCCGTGTCTCTCCCTCCCCCCGCGCGTCTCTCTCCCCGTGTCTCTCTCACTCTCCCCGTGTCTCTCACTCCCCGTGTCTCCCTCCCCGTGTCTCCCTCTCACCGTGTCTCTCTCCCCGTGTCTCTCTCTCTCTCTCACTCCCCGTGTCTCCCTCCCCGTGTCTCCCTCTCCCCGTGTCTCTCTCCCCGTGTCTCTCTCTCTCTCCCCGTGTCTCTCACTCCCCGTGTCTCCCTCCCCGTGTCTCTCTCTCCCCGTGTCTCTCTCTCCCCGTGTCTCTCTCCCCGTGTCTCTCTCCCCGTGTCTCTCCCTCCCCCCGCGCGCGTCTCTCACCCTCCCAGCGTCCCTGTCGCGCGCGCTGCGCTCCGTGTCGCACTCCGTGGGGAGGGAATGGCGCAGCCTCTCCCCGTGCCTCTCACCGTGTCTCTCTCTCCCCGTGTCTCTCTCCCCGTGTCTCTCTCTCTCTCTCCCCGTGTCTCTCTCTCTCTCTCTCACTCCCCGTGTCTCCCTCCCCGTGTCTCCCTCTCACCGTGTCTCTCTCCCCGTGTCTCTCTCTCTCTCTCACTCCCCGTGTCTCCCTCCCCGTGTCTCCCTCTCCCCGTGTCTCTCTCCCCGTGTCTCTCTCTCTCTCCCCGTGTCTCTCACTCCCCGTGTCTCCCTCCCCGTGTCTCCCTCTCACCGTGTCTCTCTCCCCGTGTCTCTCTCTCTCTCTCACTCCCCGTGTCTCCCTCCCCGTGTCTCCCTCTCACCGTGTCTCTCTCTCCCCGTGTCTCTCTCCCCGTGTCTCTCTCTCTCTCTCCCCGTGTCTCTCTCTCCCCGTGTCTCTCACTCCCCGTGTCTCCCTCCCCGTGTCTCTCTCTCCCCGTGTCTCTCTCTCCCCGTGTCTCTCTCCCCGTGTCTCTCTCCCCGTGTCTCTCCCTCCCCCCGCGCGTCTCTCTCCCCGTGTCTCTCTCACTCTCCCCGTGTCTCTCACTCCCCGTGTCTCCCTCCCCGTGTCTCCCTCTCACCGTGTCTCTCTCCCCGTGTCTCTCTCTCTCTCTCACTCCCCGTGTCTCCCTCCCCGTGTCTCCCTCTCCCCGTGTCTCTCTCCCCGTGTCTCTCTCTCTCTCCCCGTGTCTCTCACTCCCCGTGTCTCCCTCCCCGTGTCTCTCTCTCCCCGTGTCTCTCTCTCCCCGTGTCTCTCTCCCCGTGTCTCTCTCCCCGTGTCTCTCCCTCCCCCCGCGCGTCTCTCTCACCCTCCCAGCGTCCCTGTCGCGCGCGCTGCGCTCCGTGTCGCACTCCGTGGGGAGGGAATGGCGCTGCCTCTCCCCGTGCCTCTCCCCGTGTCTCTCTCACCGTGTCTCTCTCCCCGTGTCTCTCTCTCTCTCTCTCTCCCCGTGTCTCTCTCTCCCCGTGTCTCTCACTCCCCGTGTCTCCCTCCCCGTGTCTCCCTCTCACCGTGTCTCTCTCTCCCCGTGTCTCTCTCCCCGTGTCTCTCTCTCTCTCTCCCCGTGTCTCTCTCTCCCCGTGTCTCTCACTCCCCGTGTCTCCCTCCCCGTGTCTCTCTCCCCGTGTCTCTCTCACTCTCTCCCTCCCCGTGTCTCTCACTCCCCGTGTCTCTCCCTCCCCCCGCGCGTCTCTCTCACCCTTCCAGCGTCCCTGTCGCGCGTCCTGCGCTCCGTGTCGCACTCCGTGGGGAGGGAATGGCGCTGCCTCTCCCGCGAGCTGGGCCTGTCGGAGGCCGACATCGACGCGGTAAGCCACGCGCATCGCGACGACCTCCGTGAGCAGAGCCGGAAGGCGCTGGAGACCTGGGCCCAGCGCAGGGGACGACGCGGCGCGGAGGAGAGGGCCATCGAGCTGAGGGACGCGCTGAGGAGGAGTCGGCTCAACCTGGTGGCTGACAACTTAGAGGACGATTTCCCGGAGATGTTCCGGATGTAGCGGCGGCGGCGGTGGTGGTGGGGGGGGGGGGGGTGGGTGGGGGGGGGGGGGGTGGTGGGGGGGGGGTGGTGGGGGGGGGGGGGGGTGGTGGTGGTGGTGGGGGGGGGGGGTGGTGGTGGTGGGGGGGGGGTTGGGGGGGGTGGAGGTGGTGGTGGTGGTGGTGGTGGTGGGGGGGGGGGTGGTGGCGGTGGGAAGAGAGACACTCGCGCGCAGATGCTACGATCTTGATGGCTTGCTCATTGGCTCGCTCGCTCGCTCACCCGCTCACTCACACACTCACTCACCCACTCAGCAATCCACCCACCGACTCGCCCACCCACTCACCCACTCACCCACCCACCCACCCACTCACTCACCCACTCACCCACCCACCCACTCAGCAATCCACCCACCCACTCAGCAATCCACCCACCGACTCACCCACTCACCCACCCACTCACCCACCCACCCACCGACTCACCCACTCACTCACCCACTCACTCACCCACCCACCCACTCACCCACTCACTCACCCACCCACCCACTCACCCACCCACTCACCCACCCACCGACTCACTCACCCACCCACTCACCCACCCACCCACCCACTCACTCACCCACTCACTCACCCACCCACCCACTCACACCACCCACTCACCCACTCACTCACCCACTCACTCACTCACTCACCCACCCACCCACTCACCCACTCACCCACTCACCCACCCACTCACCCACCCACCGACTCACTCACCCACCCACTCACCCACCCACCCACTCACTCACCCACTCACTCACTCACTCACCCACCCACTCACCCACTCACCCACCCACTCACCCACTCACTCGCTCACCCACTTCTTATTTTTGTTCGCAGTTTGACTGCTTGTGTTGTGGTTATTGCAAACACGATGCCTCGTATAAAGGTGTCAGTTTTTGTACCAGTTGAAAGGGAAAATATTTTGCCACTGCTAAAGGAGACGTCTCATCGTGTCAATGGGGTTGTATAACATAATTTTAGGCGCTACTTATTGCCACAATGCATAAAATAAATGCGCAAATACATTGAAATGAATCGTGATGTAAATAAGATGTAGCGTCACTTGAACTTGCTGAGAGGAGTTGCCAGGCTGTGTATGAGATGTTTTTGTTTTTAAAAGGAAAGTCTCCTTCCATTAAAACTTCAGGAAGTTGAAATTCTGGACATTTTTTTTCTTCACTTGGACCCGTACCCTACCCGATACCCGTACCCTACCCGATACCCGTACCCTACCCGATACACGTACCCTACCCGATACCCGTACCCTACCCGATACCCGTACCCTACCCGATACACGTACCCTACCCGATACCCGTACCCTACCCGATACCCGTACCCTACCCGATACACGTACCCTACCCGATACCCGTACCCTACCCGATACCCGTACCCTACCAGATACCCGTACCCTACCCGATACCCGTACCCTACCCGATACCCGTACCCTACCCGATACCCGTACCCTACCCGATACCCGTACCCTACCCGATACCCGTACCCTACCCGATACACGTACCCTACCCGATACCCGTACCCTACCCGATACCCGTACCCTACCCGATACCCGTACCCTACCCGATACACGTACCCTACCCGATACCCGTACCCTACCCGATACCCGTACCCTACCCGATACCCGTACCCTACCAGATACCCGTACCCTACCCGATACCCTACCCGATACCCGATACCCGTACCCTACCCGATACCCGATACCCGTACCCTACCCGATACCCGTACCCTACCCGATACCCGTACCCTACCCGATACCCGTACCCTACCCGATACCCGTACCCTACCCGATACCCGATACCCTACCCGATACCCGTACCCTACCCGATAGCCGTACCCTACCCGATACCCGTACCCTACCCGATACCCGTACCCTACCCGATACACGTACCCTACCCGATACCCGTACCCTACCCGATACCCGTACCCTACCCGATACCCGTACCCTACCCGATACCCGTACCCTACCCGTACCCTACCCGATACCCGTACCCTACCCGATACCCGTACCCTACCCGATACACGTACCCTACCCGATACACGTACCCTACCCGATACCCGTACCCTACCCGATACCCGTACCCTACCCGATACCTGATACCCGTACCCTACCCGATACCCGTACCCTACCCGATACACGTACCCTACCCGATACCCGTACCCTACCCGATACCCGTACCCTACCCGATACCCGTACCCTACCCGATACCCGTACCCTACCCGATACACGTACCCTACCCGTACCCTACCCGTACCCTACCCGATACCCGTACCCTACCCGATACCCGTACCCTACCCGATACCCGTACCCTACCCGTACCCTACCCGTACCCTACCCGATACCCGTACCCTACCCGTACCCTACCCGTACCCTACCCGATACCCGTACCCTACCCGATACCCGTACCCTACCCGTACCCTACCCGTACCCTACCCGATACCCGTACCCTACCCGTACCCTACCCGATACCCGTACCCTACCCGATACCCGTACCCTACCCGATACCCGTACCCTACCCGATACCCGTACCCTACCCGATACCCGTACCCTACCCGATACCCGTACCCTACCCGATACCCGTACCCTACCCGATACCCGTACCCTACCCGATACCCGTACCCTACCCGATACCCGTACCCTACCCGATACCCGTACCCTACCCGATACCCGTACCCTACCCGATACCCGTACCCTACCCGATACCCGTACCCTACCAGATACACTTACCCTACCCGATACCCGTACCCTACCAGATACACTTACCCTACCAGATACCCGTACCCTACCAGATACCCGTACCATACCCGATACACGTACCCTACCCCATACACTTACCCTACCCGATACCCGTACCCTATACACGTACCCGTACCATACCCGATACACGTACCCTATACACGTACCCTACACGATACCCTGTGGGAGCCTCAGTCTGGCTCTGTGAGTCTCAGTGATTAACACTGAACCCTGTGGGAGCCTCAGTCTGGCTCTGTGAGCCTCAGTGATTAACACTGAACCCTGTGGGAGCCTCAGTCTGGCTCTGTGAGTCTCAGTGATTAACACTGAACCCTGTGGGAGCCTCAGTCTGGCTCTGTGAGTCTCAGTGATTAACACTGAACCCTGTGGGAGCCTCAGTCTGGCTCTGTGAGTCTCAGTGATTAACACAGAACCCTGTGGGAGCCTCAGTCTGGCTCTGTGAGTCTCAGTGATTAACACTGAACCCTGTGGGAGCCTCAGTCTGGCTCTGTGAGTCTCAGTGATTAACACTGAACCCTGTGGGAGCCTCAGTCTGGCTCTGTGAGTCTCAGTGATTAACACTGAACCCTGTGGGAGCCTCAGTCTGGCTCTGTGAGTCTCAGTGATTAACACTGAACCCTGTGGGAGCCTCAGTCTGGCTCTGTGAGTCTCAGTGATTAACACTGAACCCTGTGGGAGCCTCAGTCTGGCTCTGTGAGTCTCAGTGATTAACACTGAACCCTGTGGGAGCCTCAGTCTGGCTCTGTGAGCCTCAGTGATTAACACTGAACCCTGTGGGAGCATCAGTCTGGCTCTGTGAGTCTCAGTGATTAACACTGAACCCTGTGGGAGCCTCAGTCTGGCTCTGTGAGTCTCAGTGATTAACACTGAACCCTGTGGGAGCCTCATTGAGCCTTTGAAACACACGCAGAGGCAGGCGTGAGATGACTTTGTAGATATTTATTGAATAGGTAATTCACAAATAATTAATTTATTAGTTATCAATAAATTAAGCAGGCGCCGGGCTGGGCGCTAATTGGATTACAGAGCCCATACACTTCAAGATGCATTCATATTGATGGGACAGGCAGTGAGTGGGTGAGTGGGTGAGTGAGTGGGTGGGTGAGTGGGTGGGTGGGTGAGTGGGTGGGTGGGTGGGTGAGTGGGTGGGTGGGTGGGTGAGTGGGTGGGTGAGTGGGTGGGTGGGTGGGTGAGTGAGTGAGTGGGTGAGTGGGTGGGTGAGTGAGTGGGTGGGTGAGTGGGTGAGTGGGTGAGTGGGTGGGTGAGTGGGTGGGTGGGTGAGTGGGTGGGTGGGTGAGTGGGTGAGTGGGTGAGTAGGTGTGTGGGTGAGTGGGTGGGTGAGTGGGTGGGTGAGTGGGTGAGTGGGTGGGTGAGTGGGTGGGTGAGTGGGTGGGTGAGCGGGTGAGTGGGTGAGTGGGCGGGTGAGTTGGTGGGTGAGTTGGTGGGTGAGTGGGTGAGTGGGTGGGTGAGTGTGTGGGTGGGTGAGTGGGTGGGTGAGTGAGTGGGTGGGTGAGTGGGTGGGTGAGTGGGTGGGTGAATGGGTGGGTGGGTGAGTGGGTGGGTGAGTTGGTGGGTGAGTGGGTGAGTGGGTGGGTGAGTGGGTGAGTGAGTGGGTGGGTGAGTGGGTGGGTGAGCGGGTGAGTGGGTGAGTGGGTGGGTGAGTTGGTGGGTGAGTGGGTGAGTGGGTGGGTGAGTGGGTGAGTGGGTGGGTGAGTGGGTGGGTGAGCGGGTGAGTGGGTGAGTGGGCGGGTGAGTTGGTGGGTGAGTGGGTGAGTGGGTGAGTGGGTGAGTGTGTGGGTGGGTGAGTGGGTGGGTGGGTGAGTGTGTGGGTGGGTGAGTGTGTGGGTGGGTGTGTGGGTGAGTGAGTGTGTGGGTGGGTGAGTGTGTGGGTGAGTGTGTGGGTGGGTGAGCGGGTGGGTGGGTGTGGGTGAGTGTGTGGGTGGGTGAGTGAGTGGGTGGGTGGGTGAGTGAGTGGGTGAGTGTGTGGGTGGGTGAGTGAGTGGGTGGGTGGGTGGGTGAGTGGGTGAGTGTGTGGGTGGGTGGGTGAGTGAGTGGGTGGGTGAGTGGGTGAGTGTGTGAGAGGGTGAGCGGGTGAGTGGGTGAGTGGGCGGGTGAGTTGGTGGGTGAGTGGGTGGGTGAGTGGGTGAGTGTGTGGGTGGGTGAGTGAGCGGGTGGGTGAGTGAGCGGGTGGGTGAGTGTGTGTGTGGGTGAGTGTGTGGGTGGGTGTGTGGGTGACGTTCATCTGAACCGGTCCCGAGCCTCCCCTAGGTCGACTCAGCCTCAGATGAGTACCCGGTGCAATGTGTACAAACATCGCCACTGGGGATACAAAGGCGGCCGGGCGTGGTGCTGGCCACCCAGCCCCTCTGTGTGTGTAGCCACAGTGCCGGCAGCCTTCATAGACGCTGCTGCTACTAACAGCCACTTGCCCCTACAGCCCTGCCAGAGGCTACCTGGGGGATCTTTGTCTTTGCAACTCGCTACCACTAACAGCCACTTGCCCCTACAGCCCTGCCAGAGGCTACCTGGGGGATCTTTGTCTTTGCAACTCGCTACCACTAACAGCCACTTGCCCCTACAGCCCTGCCAGAGGCTACCTGGGTGAGAGTTCATTCATTAGCTTTGTTGGCACAGTAGGGGGGGGGGGTGCAGTTGGTGGTGGTGAACCCAGCCTGGCACAGCAGTCAACCCATGGCACCTGCAGGGTCTGTCCCGTGACCTCCTCCTCATGCACCTAGCCTGGCACAGCAGTCAACCCATGGCACCTGCTGGGTCTGTCACGTGACCTCCTCCTCATGCACCCAGCCTGGCACAGCAGTCAACCCATGGCACCTGTAGGGTCTGTCACGTGACCTCCTCCTCATGCACCTAGCCTGGCACAGGCGTTGTGGTGACATCACCGCAACTTATGATTAGGTGAGTGACTGAGTGACTGAGTGATTGACTGGGTGAGTGACTGAGTGAGTAACTGAGTGAGTGGCTGTATGAGTGACTGGGTGAGTGGCTGGGTGAGTGACTGGGTGAGTGACTGGGTGAGTGACTGAGTGAGTGACTGAGTGAGTGGCTGTATGAGTGACTGGGTGAGTGGCTGGGTGAGTGACTGGGTGAGTGACTGGGTGAGTGACTGGGTGAGTGACTGAGTGAGTAACTGAGTGAGTGGCTGTATGAGTGACTGGGTGAGTGGCTGGGTGAGTGACTGGGTGAGTGACTGGGTGAGTGACTGGGTGAGTGACTGAGTGACTGAGTGACTGAATGACTGACTGTGTGAGTGGGTGAGTGATTGACTGGGTGAGTGACTGAGTGACTGAGTGAGTGACTGAGTGACTGGGTGAGTGATTGGGTGAGTGACTGAGTGAGTGGCTGGGTGAGTGACTGGGTGAGTGACTGGGTGAGTGACTGAGTGAGTGACTGAGTGAGTAACTGAGTGAGTGGCTGTATGAGTGACTGGGTGAGTGGCTGGGTGAGTGACTGGGTGAGTGACTGAGTGAGTGACTGAGTGAGTGACTGAGTGACTGGGTGAGTGATTGGGTGAGTGACTGGGTGAGTGACTGAGTGAGTAACTGAGTGAGTGGCTGTATGAGTGACTGGGTGAGTGGCTGGGTGAGTGACTGGGTGAGTGACTGAGTGAGTGACTGAGTGAGTGATTGGGTGAGTGACTGTGTGAGTGAGTGAGTGACTGAGTGAGTGACTGAGTGAGTGGCTGTATGAGTGACTGGGTGAGTGGCTGGGTGAGTGGCTGGGTGAGTGACTGAGTGAATGACTGGGTGGGTGACTGGGTGAGTGACTGAGTGACTGAGTGAGTGACTGAGTGACTGGGTGAGTGATTGGGTGAGTGACTGAGTGAGTGACTGAGTGAGTGACTGGGTGAGTGACTGGGTGAGTGAGTGACTGAGTGAATGACTGAGTGGGTGACTGGATGAGTGACTGAGTGAGTGACTGAGTGAGTGACTGAGTGAGTGACTGGGTGAGTGGCTGGGTGAGTGGCTGAGTGAGTGACTGGGTGAGTGACTGAGTGACTGAGTGAGTGACTGAGTGACTGGGTGAGTGATTGGGTGAGTGACTGAGTGAGTGACTGAGTGAGTGACTGGGTGAGTGGCTGGGTGAGTGAGTGAGTGACTGTGTGAGTGACTGAGTGGGTGACTGGGTGAGTGACTGAGTGAGTGACTGAGTGACTGGGTGAGTGACTGGGCGAGTGACTGAGTTAGTGACTGAGTGGGTGAGTGACTGAGTGACTGAGTGAGTGACTGAGTGGGTGAGTGACTGAGTGAGTGAGTGACTGAGTGAGTGACTGAGCGACTAGGTGGGTGACTAGGTGAGTGACTAGGTGAGTGACTAGGTGAGTGACTGAGTGGGTGACTGAGTGAGTGACTAGGTGAGTGACTAGGTGAGTGACTAGGTGAGTGACTGAGTGAATGACTAGGTGAGTGACTGAGTGAGTGACTGAGTGGGTGAGTGACTGAGTGACTGAGTGAGTGACTGAGTGACTAGGTGAGTGACTGAGTGAGTGACTGAGTGACTAGGTGGGTGACTAGGTGAGTGACTAGGTGAGTGACTAGGTGAGTGACTGGGTGAGTGACTGAGTGAGTGAGTGACTGAGTGAGTGACTGACTGAGTGAGTGACTGACTGAGTGACTAGGTGAGTGACTGGGTGAGTGACTGAGTGAGTGACTAGGTGAGTGACTAGGTGAGTGACTAGGTGAGTGACTAGGTGAGTGACTAGGTGAGTGACTGGGTGAGTGACTGAGTGAGTGACTGAGTGAGTGACTGACTGAGTGAGTGACTGACTGAGTGACTAGGTGAGTGACTGGGTGAGTGACTGGGTGAGTGACTGAGTGACTGAGTGAGTGACTGACTGAGTGACTAGGTGAGTGACTAGATGAGTGACTGGGTGAGTGACTGAGTGAGTGACTAGGTGAGTGACTGAGTGAGTGACTGAGTGGGTGAGTGACTGAGTGACTGAGTGAGTGACTGAGTGACTAGGTGAGTGACTGAGTGAGTGACTGAGTGACTAGGTGGGTGACTAGGTGAGTGACTAGGTGAGTGACTAGGTGAGTGACTGGGTGAGTGACTGAGTGAGTGACTGAGTGAGTGACTGACTGAGTGAGTGACTGACTGAGTGACTAGGTGAGTGACTGGGTGAGTGACTGAGTGACTAGGTGAGTGACTAGGTGAGTGACTAGGTGAGTGACTAGGTGAGTGAGTGACTGAGTGAGTGACTGAGTGAGTGACTGACTGAGTGACTAGGTGAGTGACTAGGTGAGTGACTAGGTGAGTGACTGGGTGAGTGACTGAGTGAATGACTGACTGAGTGAGTGACTGACTGAGTGAGTGACTGACTGAGTGAGTGACTGACTGAGTGAGTGACTAGGTGAGTGACTGAGTGAGTGACTAGGTGAGTGACTGAGTGAGTGACTGAGTGAGTGACTGAGTGAGTGACTAGGTGAGTGACTAGGTGAGTGACTAGGTGAGCATGTCCCAGAGGCAGCAGCAGCAGAGTGCCGCCATGCAGCCAGTCAAGCAGGAATCTTCACTCCTCGGGGCCTCCTGCATCACCACAACTACACGGTGACACACACACAGTGACACACACACACAGTGACACACACAGTGACACACACACACACACAGTGACACACACACAGTGACACACACACACAGTGACACACACACAGAGACACACACACACACACAGCGACACACACACACAGTGACACACACAGTGACACACACACAGTGACACACACACAGTGACACACACACACACACAGTGACACACACACAGTGACACACACAGTGACACACACACACACACAGTGACACACACACACAGTGACACACACACACAGTGACACACACAGTGACACACACACACACACAGTGACACACACACACAGTGACACACAGTGACACACACACAGTGACACACACAGTGACACACACAGTGACACACACACAGAGACACACACACAGTGACACACACACACAGTGACACACACAGTGACACACACACAGTGACACACACACACAGTGACACACACAGTGACACACACACACACAGTGACACACACACAGTGACACACACACACACACAGTGACACACACACAGTGACACACACACACACACAGTGACACACACAGTGACACACACACACACAGAGACACACACACAGTGACACACACACACACACAGTGACACACACACAGTGACACACACACAGTGACACACACACACACACAGTGACACACACACACACAGTGACACACACACACAGTGACACACACAGTGACACACACACACACACAGTGACACACACACACAGTGACACACAGTGACACACACACAGTGACACACACACACACAGTGACACACACACACACACACACACACAGTGACACACACACAGTGACACACACACACAGTGACACACACACAGTGACACACACACAGTGACACACACACACACACAGTAACACACACACACAGTGACACACACACAGTGACACACACAGTGACACACACACAGTGACACACACAGTGACACACACACAGTGACACACACACAGTGACACACACAGTGACACACACACACAGTGACACACACAGTGACACACACACACACACAGTGACACACACACAGTGACACACACACACACAGAGACACACACACAGTAACACACACACACAGAGACACACACACAGTGACACACACACAGAGACACACACACAGTGACACACACAGTGACACACACACACACACAGTGACACACACACAGTGACACACACACACAGTGACACACACAGTGACACACACACACACACAGTGACACACACACAGTGACACACACAGAGACACACACACAGTGACACACACACACAGTGACACACACAGTGACACACACACACACACACAGTGACACACAGTGACACACACACACAGAGACACACACACAGTGACACACACAGTGACACACACACAGTGACACACACAGTGACACACACACACACACAGTGACACACACACAGTGACACACACACACACAGAGACACACACACAGTAACACACACACACAGAGACACACACACAGTGACACACACACAGAGACACACACACAGTGACACACACACACACACAGTGACACACACACAGTGACACACACAGAGACACACACACAGTGACACACACACAGAGACACACACACAGTGACACACACACACACACAGTGACACACACACAGTGACACACACACAGTGACACACACACACACACAGTGACACACACACACACAGTGACACACACACACAGTGACACACACAGTGACACACACACACACACAGTGACACACACACACAGTGACACACAGTGACACACACACAGTGACACACACAGTGACACACACAGTGACACACACACACACACACAGTAACACACACACAGTGACACACACACACAGTGACACACACACACACACACAGTAACACACACACAGTGACACACACACACAGTGACACACACAGTGACACACACAGTGACACACACACACACACACAGTGACACACACACAGTGACACACACAGTGACACACACACAGTGACACACACAGTGACACACACACAGTGACACAGTGACACACACACAGTGACACACACACAGTAACACACACAGTGACACACACACAGTGACACACACAGTGACACACACACAGTGACACACACGGTGACACACACACAGTGACACACACACAGTGACACACAGTGACACACACACAGTGACACACACACAGTGACACACACACAGTGACACACAGTGACACACAGTGACACACACACAGTGACACACACACAGTGACACACACACACAGTGACACACACACACACACACAGTGACACACACACACAGTGACACACACAGTGACACACACACACACACAGTGACACACACACACAGTGACACACAGTGACACACACACAGTGACACACACAGTGACACACACAGTGACACACACACACACACACACACAGTGACACACACACACAGTGACACACAGTGACACACACACAGTGACACACACACACACACACAGTAACACACACACACAGTGACACACACACAGTGACACACACACAGTAACACACACAGTGACACACACACAGTGACACACACAGTGACACACACACAGTGACACACACACAGTGACACACACAGTGACACACACACAGTGACACACACACAGTGACACACAGTGACACACAGTGACACACACACAGTGACACACACACAGTGACACACACACACAGTGACACACACACACACACACAGTAACACACACACACAGTGACACACACACACAGTAACACACACACAGTGACACACACACACACACACAGTAACACACACACACAGTGACACACACACAGTGACACACACACAGTGACACACACACAGTGACACACACACAGTGACACACACAGTGACACACACACAGTGACACACACAGTGACACACACACAGTGACACACACACAGTGACACACACAGTGACACACACAGTGACACACACACAGTGACACACACACAGTGACACACACACACACACAGTGACACACACACAGTGACACACAGTGACACACACAGTGACACACACACAGTGACACACACACAGTGACACACACACACACACAGTGACACACACACACACAGTGCCACGTAGTTTTACCCGGGCCCGCTCACCATCATGAAGGTCTTAATGATTGTGAGCAGCGGGTCAGGGACTCCGAAAGCACGAAGAACAACCCAGAAATTCTCGCCTGCAACTTTCATCAGCTAGCTGAGCCCATGCCACTAAGGGTTTGAATGTCATCTTACAGATGACAAGTCGATGGTCAGAGGGCAGATCAGCTCCACGGTAGGTCCTGGTGTCAAGGACATGGGCCCGCATCCGCTGGTCCGTCACTATGTAGTCCAGAAGATGTTCTCGCTTGGACCCGGCGTGCATCCACGATGTTGTGTGGATGCGCCGATGCCGGAAGAGCGTGTTGGTAATTGCGAGCCCATGGGCCGCACAAAAATCTAGCAGCCTCCTGCCGTTGTTATTGAGCTGATCTGGCCCATGCCTTCCAATCACTCCAGACCAGGTGCCAGCATCGTGACCAACTCGGGCATTGAAGTCACCCAACAAGATGACTCTGTCCCGAGGGGCCACTTTAGCCAGCACCTGTGACGGGAGGTCATAGAAGGCATCTGACTCATCGGCCTTGCCTGCATCCCTCCGCTGATGTTCATCTTCGGCGGGGGCATAAGTAACCACGACCACCACTCCTCGCCTCCGGTTGATGGGAAGGCGAGCCCAAAGTAGCCTGGGGCTTACAGCTTCCCACACCTCACCGCCACGCTCCCACGCCCCCTTCATTCTTTTGTTCAGAAGAAGAGCCACACCCTGTTGTTTGGCAGTCTCCTGCCCCGAGTAGAGGACTGTCCACCCCTCATGGTGGCAGGAGCCAGAGCCGGTCCACCGGACCCTCCTGAATACTGCAGAGATCCAGGCGGTACCGGTCCAGCTCCCGACAGAGGAGTGGCAGCCTCTCCTCCGCAAGTGAGCGTTTGAACATTTCACGTGGCCACACGAAGTGGCTTTTCGTTGTTTCTGGAGGAGCCCTCTCACTCACCCACCCTCTCTCACTCACCCTCTCACCCTCTCACTCACCCTCTCACCCACTCACCCTCTCACCCACCCACCCTCTCACTCACCCTCTCACTCACTCACCCACCCTCTCTCACTCACCCTCTCACTCACCCACCCTCTCACCCACTCACCCTCTCACTCACTCACCCTCTCTCACTCACCCTTTCACTCACCCTCTCACTCACCCACCCTCTCTCACTCACTCACTCACTCACCCTCTCACTCACCCTCTCACTCACCCACCCTCTCACCCACTCACCCTCTCACTCACTCACCCTCTCTCACTCACTCACTCACCCTTTCACTCACCCTCTCACTCACCCACCCTCTCTCACTCACTCACTCACCCTCTCACTCACCCTCTCACTCACCCACCCTCTCACCCACTCACCCTCTCACTCACTCACCCTCCTCACTCCTCACTCACCCTCTCACTCACCCTCTCACTCACCCTCTCACTCACCCACCCTCTCTCCACTCACTCACTCACTCACTCACTCACCCTCTCACTCACCCTCTCACTCACCCACCCTCTCACCCACTCACCCTCTCACTCACTCACCCTCTCTCACTCACTCACTCACTCACTCACCCCTCTCACTCACCCTCTCACTCACCCACCCTCTCACCCACTCACCCTCTCACTCACTCACCCTCTCTCACTCACTCACTCACTTCACCCTCTCACTCACCCTCTCACTCACCCACCCTCTCACCCACTCACCCTCTCACTCACTCACCCTCTCACTCACTCACCCTTTTACTAACTCACCCACTCACTCACTCGCCGTCTCACTCACTCACCCTCTCATCCACTCACTCACCCACTCACTCACTCACCCTCTCACTCACCCACCCTCTCTCACTCACTCACTCACTCACCCTCTCACTCACCCTCTCACTCACTCACTCACCCTCTCACCCACTCACCCTCTCACTCACCCTCTCACCCAACCCACCACTCACTCTCTCACTCACTCACCCTCTCTCACTCACTCACTCACCCTCTCACTCACCCTCTCACTCACCCACCCTCTCACCCACCCACCCTCTCACTCACTCACCCTCTCTCACTCACTCACTCACTCACCCTCTCACTCACCCTCTCACTCACCCACCCTCTCACCCACTCACCCTCTCACTCACTCACCCTCTCACTCACTCACCCTTTTACTAACTCACCCACTCACTCACTCGCCGTCTCACTCACTCACCCTCTCATCCACTCACTCACCCACTCACTCACTCACCCTCTCACTCACTCACCCTCTCACTCACTCACCCACTCACCCTCTCACTCACCCACTCACTCACTCACCCTCTCACTCACTCACCCACTCACCCTCTCACTCACCCACTCACCCTCTCACTCACCCACTCACCCACTCACCCTCTCACTCACTCACCCACTCACCCTCTCACTCACCCACCCTCTCACCCACCCACCCACTCACCCACTCACTCACTCACCCTCTCACCCACCCTCTAACTCACCCACTCACCCGCCCACCCTCTCACCCACTCACCCTCTCACTCACTCACCCTCTCACCCACCCACCCACTCACCCACCCTCTCACTCACTCACCCACCCACTCACCCACTCACTCACCCACTCACCCTCTCACTCACTCACCCTTTTACTAACTCACCCACTCACTCACTCGCCGTCTCACTCACTCACCCTCTCATCCACTCACTCACCCACTCACTCACTTACCCCTCTCACTCACCCACCCTCTCTCACTCACTCACTCACTCACTCACCCTCTCACTCACCCTCTCACTCACTCACTCACCCTCTCACCCACTCACCCTCTCACTCACCCTCTCACCCACCCACTCACTCACCCACTCACCCTCTCACTCACTCACCCTCTCTCACTCACTCACTCACCCTCTCACTCACCCTCTCACCCACTCACCCACTCACTCACCCACTCACTTACTCACTCACCCTCTCACCCACTCACTCACCCACCCTCTCACTCACTCACCCTCTCACCCACTCACTTACCCACTCACTCACCCACTCACCCTCTCACTCACTCACCCACCCTCTCACTCACCCACCCACCCACTCACCCACTCACCCATCCACTCACTCACCCACTCACCCACCCACCCACCCACTCACTCACCCACTCACCCACCCACTCACCCACCCACCCACCCACCCACCCACTCACTCACTCACTCACCCACTCACCCTCTCACTCACTCACCCACCCACCCACCCACTCACCCACCCACCCACTCACCCACCCACTCACCCACTCACTCACCCACTCACCCACCCACCCACTCACCCACCCACTCACCCACTCACTCACCCACTCACCCACTCACCCACCCACCCACCCACTCACCCACCCACCCACTCACCCACTCACTCACCCACTCACCCACCCACTCACCCACTCACCCACTCACCTCACTCACCCACCCTCTCCACTCACCCACCCTCTCACTCACCCACCCACTCACCCACCCACTCACCCACTCACCCACTCACCCACCCACTCACCCACTCACCCACCCACTCACCCTCTCACTCACTCACCCACTCACCCACTCACTCACCCACTCACCCACTCACCCACCCACTCACCCACTCCACCCACCCACTCACCCACCACCCACCCACCCACTCACCCCACTCACACCACCCACCCACTCACCCACTCACTCACTCACCCACTCACCCACCCACTCACCCACTCACCCACCACCCACCCACCCACCCACTCACCCACTCACCCACCCACCCACCCACTCACCCACCCACCCACTCACCCACCCACTCACCCACTCACTCACCCATTCACTCACCCACTCACCCACTCACGCACCCACCCACCCACTCACCCACCCACTCACT
>NW_027621221.1:0-83910 GCF_964198595.1 Lampetra fluviatilis
TCCCTCCCTCTCTCTCCTCCCTCCCCTCCCTCTCCTCCCTCCCTCCCTCTTCTCGCCTCGCCAAGTGAATTAAGTGGAGAGATGTCAAATGGCGTGCAAGAATCGATAGCAATATTCTGCGAGAGAGAGAGAGCGAGCGAGAAAGAGAGAGGGGAGAGAGGGTGGGGGGGGGTAGAACTGAGGTGTGGTTACTGAAGCGTTAGAAAGAGAGAGGGAGAGAGAGGGGGGGGGGTGTGACAGGAGCGGTGGTGCAGTGGTTAGCGCACTGTGTGTGTGTGTGAGAGTGGGGAGTGGTGGTGCAGTGGTTAGGGCACTGTGTGTGTGTGTGAGAGTGGGGAGTGGTGGTGCAGTGGTTAGGGCACTGTGTGAGTGGTGGTGCAGTGGTTAGCGCACTGTGTGTGTGTGTGGGGAGTGGTGGTGCAGTGGTTAGCGTACTGTGTGTGTGTGAGAGTAGGGAGTGGTGGTGCAGTGGTTAGCGCACTGTGTGAGTGGTGGTGCAGTGGTTAGCGCACTGTGTGTGTGAGAGTGGGGAGTGGTGGTGCAGTGGTTAGGGCACTGTGTGTGTGTGGGGAGTGGTGGTGCAGTGGTTAGCGCACTGTGTGAGTGGTGGTGCAGTGGTTAGGGCACTGTGTGTGTGTGTGGGGAGTGGTGGTGCAGTGGTTAGCGCACTGTGTGTGTGTGTGAGAGTAGGGAGTGGTGGTGCAGTGGTTAGGGCACTGTGTGTGTGTGGGGAGTGGTGGTGCAGTGGTTAGCGCACTGTGTGTGTGTGTGAGAGTAGGGAGTGGTGGTGCAGTGGTTAGCGCACTGTGTGTGTGTGTGTGAGAGTAGGGAGTGGTGGTGCAGTGGTTAGCGCACTGTGTGTGTGTGAGAGTAGGGAGTGGTGGTGCAGTGGTTAGCGCACTGTGTGTGTGTGTGTGTGAGAGTAGGGAGTGGTGGTGCAGTGGTTAGCGCACTGTGTGTGTGTGGGGAGTGGTGGTGCAGTGGTTAGGGCACTGTGTGTGTGTGTGAGAGTAGGGAGTGGTGGTGCAGTGGTTAGCGCACTGTGTGTGTGTGGGGAGTGGTGGTGCAGTGGTTAGCGCACTGTGTGTGTGTGTGGGGAGTGGTGGTGCAGTGGTTAGCGTACTGTGTGAGTGAGAGTGGGGAGTGGTGGTGCAGTGGTTAGCGCACTGTGTGAGTGGTGGTGCAGTGGTTAGCGTACTGTGTGTGTGAGAGTAGGGAGTGGTGGTGCAGTGGTTAGCGCACTGTGTGAGTGGTGGTGCAGTGGTTAGCGCACTGTGTGTGTGAGAGTGGGGAGTGGTGGTGCAGTGGTTAGGGCACTGTGTGTGTGTGGGGAGTGGTGGTGCAGTGGTTAGCGCACTGTGTGAGTGGTGGTGCAGTGGTTAGCGCACTGTGTGTGTGTGTGGGGAGTGGTGGTGCAGTGGTTAGCGCACTGTGTGTGTGTGTGAGAGTAGGGAGTGGTGGTGCAGTGGTTAGGGCACTGTGTGTGTGAGAGTGGGGAGTGGTGGTGCAGTGGTTAGCGCACTGTGTGTGTGAGAGGGGGGAGTGGTGGTGCAGTGGTTTGGGCACTGTGTGTGTGTGGGGAGTGGTGGTGCAGTGGTTAGGGCACTGTGTGAGTGGTGGTGCAGTGGTTAGCGCACTGTGTGTGTGTGTGAGAGTAGGGAGTGGTGGTGCAGTGGTTAGCGCACTGTGTGTGAGTGGGGAGTGGTGGGTGCAGTGGTTAGCGCACTGTGTGTGTGAGAGTGGGGAGTGGTGGTGCAGTGGTTTGGGCACTTTGTGTGAGAGTAGGGAGTGGTGGTGCAGTGGTTAGCGCACTGTGTGTGTGGGGAGTGGGGAGTGGTGGTGCAGTGGTTAGCGCACTGTGTGTGAGAGTAGGGAGTGGTGGTGCAGTGGTTAGCACACTGTGTGTGTGAGAGTGGGGAGCGGTGGTGCAGTGGTTAGCGCACTGTGTGAGTGGTGGTGCAGTGGTTAGCACACTGCGTTTGTGTGTGTGGGGAGTGGTGGTGCAGTGGTTAGGGCACTGTGTGTGTGTGAGTGGGGAGTGGTGGTGCAGTGGTTAGGGCACTTTGTGTGTGTGAGAGGGGAGTGGTGGTGCAGTGGTTAGCGCACTGTGAGTGTGTGGGGGAGTGGTGGTGCAGTGGTTAGCGCACTGTGTGTGTGTGGGGAGTGGTGGTGCAGTGGTTAGCGCACTGTGTGTGTGTGGGGAGTGGTGGTGCAGTGGTTAGGGCACTTTGTGTGTGTGAGAGGGGAGTGGTGGTGCAGTGGTTAGCGCACTGTGTGTGAGAGTAGGGAGTGGTGGTGCAGTGGTTAGCACACTGTGTGTGTGTGTGGGGAGTGGTGGTGCAGTGGTTAGCGCACTGTGTGTGTGGGGAGTGGGGAGTGGTGGTGCAGTGGTTAGCGCACTGTGTGTGTGGGGAGTGGGGAGTGGTGGTGCAGTGGTTAGCGCACTGTGTGTGTGGGGAGTGGGGAGTGGTGGTGCAGTGGTTAGCACACTGTGTGTGTGAGAGTGGGGAGCGGTGGTGCAGTGGTTAGCGCACTGTGTGAGTGGTGGTGCAGTGGTTAGCACACTGCGTTTGTGTGTGTGGGGAGTGGTGGTGCAGTGGTTAGGGCACTGTGTGTGTGTGTGTGGGGAGTGGTGGTGCAGTGGTTAGGGCACTGTGAGTGTGTGAGAGGGGAGTGGTGGTGCAGTGGTTAGGGCACTGTGAGTGTGTGGGGAGTGGTGGTGCAGTGGTTAGCGCACTGTGTGTGTGTGGGGAGTGGTGGTGCAGTGGTTAGCGCACTGTGTGTGTGTGAGTGTGGGGAGTGGTGGTGCAGTGGTTAGCGCACTGTGTGTGTGAGTGGGGAGTGGTGGTGCAGTGGTTAGCGCACTGTGTGTGTGAGTGGGGAGTGGTGGTGCAGTGGTTAGGGCACTTTGTGTGTGAGAGGGGAATGGTGGTGCAGTGGTTAGCGCACTGTGTGTGTGTGTGGGGAGTGGTGGTGCAGTGGTTAGCGCACTGTGTGTGTGTGGGGAGTGGTGGTGCAGTGGTTAGCGCACTGTGTGTGTGTGAGTGTGGGGAGTGGTGGTGCAGTGGTTAGCGCACTGTGTGTTTGTGTATGAGTGTATATATGAGTGTGTGTGTATGTATCTGTGTGTGTCTATGAGTGTGTTTGTGTCTATGTGTGTGAGTGTGTGTGTCTATCTGTGTGTGTGTATCAGAGTGTGTATACGTGTGTGTATCTGTGTGTGTGTCTATCTGTGTGTGTGTATCAGAGTGTGTATCTGTGTGTGTGTGTCTATCTGTGTGTGTGTATCAGAGTGTGTATGTGTGTGTGTATCTGTGTGTGTGTGTGTCTGTGTGTGTGTATCTGTGTATGTGTGTGTGTGTCTATGTGTATGTGTGTGTGTGTCTATGTGTATACGTGTATCTGTGTATCTGTGTATGTGTGTTTGTGTATCAGAGTGTGTGTGTGTTTGTGTATCTGTGTGTATCTGTGTGTGTGTATCTGTGTGTATCTGTGTGTGTGTGTGTATGCATGTGTGTGTCTGTGTGTGTGTCTGTGTGTGTGTATCTGTGTGTATCTGTGTGTGTGTCTGTGTATCAGAGTGTATGTGTGTATCTGTGTATGTGTGTGTGTATCTGTGTGTGTGTATCTGTGTGTGTGTATCTGTGTGTATCTGTGTGTGTGTGTGTATGCATGTGTGTGTCTGTGTGTGTGTCTGTGTGTGTGTATCTGTGTGTATCTGTGTGTGTGTCTGTGTATCAGAGTGTATGTGTGTATCTGTGTATGTGTGTGTGTATCTGTGTGTGTGTATCTGTGTGTGTGTATCTGTGTGTATCTGTGTGTGTGTGTATCTGTGTGTGTGTATACGTGTGTGTGTGTATCCCTCTCTGTATATATGAGTAAGTGTATATATATTTGTCTCTATATGAGTGTGTATGTGTGTGTGTGTCTATGTGTGTGTGTATCTGTGTGTGTGTGTATCTGTGTGTGTATCTGTGTGTGTGTGTATCTGTGTGTATCTGTGTGTGTGTATCACAGTCTGTGTGTGTGTATACGTGTGTGTGTGTATCCCTCTCTGTATATATGAGTAAGTGTATATATATATCTGTCTATATATGAGTGTGTATGTGTGTGTGTGTCTATGTGTGTGTGTATCTGTGTGTGTGTGTATCTGTGTGTGTATCTGTGTGTGAGTGTCTATCTGTGTGTGTGTATCTGTGTGTGTATCACAGTCTGTGTGTGTGTATCCGTGTGTGTGTATCTGTGTGTGTGTGTATCACAGTCTGTGTGTGTGTATCCGTGTGTGTGTATCTGTGTGTGTGTGTATCACAGTCTGTGTGTGTGTATCACAGTCTGTGTGTGTGTATCTGTGTGTGTGTGTATCACAGTCTGTGTGTGTGTATCTGTGTGTGTGTATCCGTGTGTGTGTGTGTGTATCCCTCTCTGTATATATGAGTAAGTATATATATATCTGTCTCTATATGAGTTTGGAATTAAGTCGTTAAGATCCGTTTTATATCGAGACGTAGTATCGACCGCCAGTCAAATCCACTCCGCCTCTAATAGCCGCTGATGTGCACTGCACACCCACCCACCCCTCCCTCCACCTCGCTCTCCCTTAGCTCTCCCTTAGCTCTCCCTTAGCTCTCTCTTAGCTCTCCCTTAGCTCTCTCTCTGTGTGTATCACCCACCCACCCACCCCTCCACCTCGCTCTCCCTTAGCTCTCTCTTAGCTCTCTCTTAGCTCTCTCTTAGCTCTCCCTTAGTTCTCTCTTAGCTCTTAGCTCTCTCTTAGCTCTCCCTTAGCTCTCTCTCTGTGTATCTCTCACCCACCCACCCACCCCTCCACCTCGCTCTCTCTTAGCTCTCTCTTAGCTCTCTCTCAGCTCTCTCTTAGCTCTCTCTTAGCTCTCCCTTAGCTCTCTCTTAGCTCTCCCTTAGCTCTCTCTTAGCTCTCCTTAGCGCTCTCTCAGCTCTCTCTCTGTGTGTATCACCCACCCACCCCTCCCTCCACCTCGCTCTCTCTTAGCTCTCTCTTAGCTCTCTCTTAGCGCTCTCTCTTAGCTCTCTCTTAGCTCTCTCTTAGCTCTCCCTTAGCGCTCTCTTAGCTCTCTCTTAGCTCTCTCTTAGCTCTCTCTTAGCTCTCTCTTAGCGCTCTCTTAGCTCTCTCTCTGTGTATCTCTCACCCACCCACCCACCCCTCCACCTCGCTCTCTCTTAGCTCTCTCTTAGCTCTCTCTCAGCTCTCTCTTAGCGCTCTCTTAGCTCTCCCTTAGCTCTCTCTTAGCTCTCTCTTAGCTCTCTCTTAGCTCTCTCTCAGCTCTCTCTTAGCGCTCTCTTAGCTCTCCCTTAGCGCTCTCTTAGCTCTCCCTTAGCTCTCACTTAGCTCTCTCTTAGCTCTCTCTCTGTGTGTATCACCCACCCACCCCTCCTCCACCTCGCTCTCTTCTTAGCTCTCCCTTAGCTCTCTCTTAGCTCTCTCTTAGCTCTCTCTTAGCGCTCTCTTAGCTCTCTCTCTGTGTATCTCTCACCCACCCACCCACCCCTCCACCTCGCTCTCTCTTAGCTCTCCCTTAGCTCTCTCTTAGCTCTCCCTTAGCTCTCTCTTAGCTCTCTCTCAGCTCTCTCTCTTAGCTCTCTCTTAGCTCTCTCTTAGCTCTCCCTTAGCTCTCTCTTAGCTCTCTCTCTCTTAGCTCTCTCTTAGCTCTCTCTCAGCTCTCCCTTAGCTCTCTCTTAGCTCTCTCTTAGCTCTCTCTTAGCTCTCTCTCTTAGCTCTCCCTTAGCTCTCTCTTAGCTCTCTCTTAGCTCTCTCTTAGCTCTCTCTTAGCTCTCTCTTAGCTCTCTCTTAGCGCTCTCTTAGCTCTCTCTCTGTGTGTATCACCCACCCACCCCTCCCTCCACCTCGCTCTCTCTTAGCTCTCCCTTAGCTCTCCCTTAGCTCTCTCTTAGCTCTCTCTTAGCTCTCTCTTAGCTCTCTCTTAGCTCTCCCTTAGCGCTCTCTTAGCTCTCCCTTAGCGCTCTCTTAGCTCTCTCTCTGTGTATCTCTCACCCACCCACCCACCCCTCCACCTCGCTCTCTCTTAGCTCTCCTTAGCTCTCTCTTAGCTCTCTCTTAGCTCTCTCTTAGCTCTCTCTTAGCTCTCTCTTAGCTCTCTCTCTTAGCTCTCTCTTAGCGCTCTCTTAGCTCTCTCTTAGCTCTCTCTCTTAGCTCCTCTCTTAGCTCTCTCTTAGCTCTCTCTTAGCTCTCTCTTAGCTCTCACTTAGCTCTCACTTAGCTCTCTCTTAGCTCTCTCTTAGCTCTCTCTTAGCTCTCCCTTAGCTCTCCCTTAGCTCTCTCTTAGCTCTCTCTTAGCTCTCTCTTAGCTCTCTCTTAGCTCTCTCTTAGCTCTCACTTAGCTCTCTCTTAGCTCTCTCTTAGCTCTCTCTTAGCTCTCTCTTAGCTCTCTCTTAGCTCTCCCTTAGCTCTCCCTTAGCTCTCCCTTAGCTCTCCCTTAGCTCTCCCTTAGCTCTCTCTTAGCTCTCTCTTAGCTCTCTCTTAGCTCTCTCTTAGCTCTCTCTTAGCTCTCTCTTAGCTCTCTCTTAGCTCTCACTTAGCTCTCTCTTAGCTCTCTCTTAGCTCTCTCTTAGCTCTCACTTAGCTCTCTCTTAGCTCTCTCTTAGCTCTCTCTTAGCTCTCTCTTAGCTCTCTCTTAGCTCTCACTTAGCTCTCTTATAGCTCTCTCTTAGCTCTCTCTTAGCTCTCTCTTAGCTCTCACTTAGCTCTCTTATAGCTCTCTCTTAGCTCTCTCTTAGCTCTCTCTTAGCTCTCTCTTAGCTCTCTCTTAGCTCTCTCTTAGCTCTCTCTTAGCTCTCCCTTAGCTCTCCCTTAGCTCTCTCTTAGCTCTCCCTTAGCTCTCCCTTAGCTCTCTCTTAGCTCTCTCTTAGCTCTCTCTTAGCTCTCTCTTAGCTCTCTCTTAGCTCTCTCTCTCAGCTCTCTGTGTGTGTATCACCCTCCCTCACCTCTCTCTCTCTCGTCTCACGCTTTCATCACTCGACTGCAATTTCCACGTTCGCGCAGAGTCGCTCTCTCCCTCTCTCCCTCCGTCTCCCTCTCCTCTCTCACACCCCTCTCTCTGTGTCCTCTTTCCCTCATCTTCTCTTTCTCATTTTTTCCCTTTTTTCCCCCCTTTTTTCTTTCTTTTTTTCCTTCCTTTTTTTTCCTTCTTTTTTTTCTCATTTTTTTCTCACACCCCTCTCCTGTGTCCTCTCCTCCCTCATCTTCTCTTTCTCATCTTTTTCCCCTTTTTTTCTTTCTTTTTTTCCTTCCTTTTTTTCCTTCTTTTTTTCCTTTTTTCCCCTTTTTTTCTTTCTTTTTTTTCCTTCCTTTTTTTTCCTTCTATTTTTTCTTTCTTTTTTTCTTATTTTTTTTCTCACACCTCTCTCCCTCATCTTCTCTTTCTCAATTTGTTTTCTTTTTTTTCTTATTTTTTTCCTTATTTTTTTTATCACACCCCTCTCTGTGTATCTCTCACCCACCCACCTCTCTCTCTCTTAGCTCTCTCTCTCAGCTCTCTGTGTGTGTATCACCCTCCCTCACCTCTCTCTCTCTCTCGTCTCACGCTTTCATCACTCGACTGCAATTTCCACGTTCGCGCAGAGTCGCCTCTCATCCCTCTCTCCCTCCGTCTCCCTCCTCCCTCACACACCTCTCCCTGTATCCTCTCTCACTCTCCCTCCTCCCTCTCATCCCTCTCTCTCTGTGTGTCCTCTCTCACTCTCCCTCATCTCTTTCTCAACATTTTTTATTTTTTTTTATTTTTATTTTTTTGCTTTTTATTTTATTTTTCTTATTTTTTTCATTTTTTTCCCCTTTATTTTCCCTTTTCTCTCTCACACCCCTCTCCGTCCTCTCTCACTCTCCCCTCCTCTTTCTCTCTTTTTTTATTGTAATTTTTTCTTCTTTTTAATTTGTTTTTCTTTTTTTTTCCTTTTTGCTTTTCCCTTGTTTTCCTTTTTTCTCTCACACCCCTCTCTGTCCTCTCACTCCTCTCCCTCCTCTTTTATTTTTTTCTTCTTTTTAATTTTTTTTGCTTTATATATTTTTTTCTTCTTTTCAATTTTTTTTCCTTTTTTCTTATTATTTATTTTTTCTTCATTTTTTCCCCTTTTTTATTTTTTCCCTTTTTTCTCTCACACCCCTCTCTGTCCTCTCACTCTCCCTCCTCCCTCACACCCCTCTCTCTCTCTCTGTGTCCTCTCTCACTCTCCCTCATCTCTTTCTCAACATTTTTTTTATTTTTTTTTGCTTTTTATTTTATTTTTCTTCATTTTTTCATTTTTTCCCCTTTATTTTTCTTTTTCTCTCTCACACCCCTCTCCGTCCTCTCTCACTCTCCCTCCTCTTTCTCTCTTTTTTTATTGTAATTTTTTCTTCTTTTATTTTTTTTCCCCTTTTTTCCTTTTTTCTCTCACACCCCTCTCTGTCCTCTCACTCTCCCTCCTCTTTTATTTTTTTTCTTCTTTTTAATTTTTTTTGCTTTATATATTTTTATATATGGGGGGGTCAGAGAGAGCGAGGGAGATGGGGTGAGGGAGGGAGATGGGGGGTGAGAGATGGAGGGAGATGGGGGGGGGGGGGGGGTGAGAGTGAGCGAGGGAGATGGGGTGAGGGAGGGGGGAGATGGGGGGGTGAGAGATGGAGGGAATTGGAGGGGTGAGAGTGAGCGAGGGAAATGGGGTGAGGGAGGGAGATGGGGGGTGAGAGATGGAGGGAGATGGGGGGGGGTGAGAGATGGAGCGAGAGAGATGGGAGGGGGGGTGAGAGTGAGCGAGGGAGATGGGGGGGGGAGATGGGGGGGGTGAGAGATGGAGGGAGATGAGGGGGGGAGAGATGTGAACGAGGGAAATGGGGTGAGGGAGGGAGATGGGGGGTGAGAGTGAGCGAGGAGATGGGGTGAGGGAGGGAGATGGGGGTGAGAGATTGAGGGAGATGGGGTGAGGGAGGGAGATGGGGGGGGTGAGAGATGGAGGGAATTGGAGGGGTGAGAGTGAGCGAGGGAGATGGGGTGAGGGAGGGAGATGGGGGGGTGAGAGATGGAGGGAGATGGGGGGGGTGAGAGTGAGCGAGGGAGATGGGGTGAGGGAGGGAGATGGGGGTGAGAGATTGAGGGAGATGGGGTGAGGGAGGGAGATGGGGGGGGGTGAGAGATGGAGGGGAATTGGAGGGGTGAGAGTGAGCGAGGGAAATGGGGTGAGGGAGGGAGATGGGGGGTGAGAATGGGAGGGAGATGGGGGGGGGGTGAGAGATGGAGCGAGAGAGATGGGAGGGGGGGTGAGAGTGAGCGAGGGAGATGGGGGGGGGAGATGGGGGGGGTGAGAGATGGAGGGAGATGGGGGGGGAGAGAGTGAACGAGGGAAATGGGGTGAGGGAGGGAGATGGGGGTGAGAGAGAGTGAGCGAGGGAGATGGGGTGAGGGAGGGAGATGGGGGGTGAGAGATTGAGGGAGATGGGGGTGAGGGAGGGAGATTGAGGGGGGGGGGGTGAGAGATGGAGGGAATTGGAGGGGTGAGAGTGAGCGAGGGAGATGGGGTGAGGGAGGGAGATGGGGGGGTGAGAGATGGAGGGAGATGGGGGGGGTGAGAGTGAGCGAGGGAGATGGGGGTGAGGGAGGGAGATGGGGGGTGAGAGATTGAGGGAGATGGGGTGAGGAGGGAGATGGGGGGGGGTGACGAGATGGAGGGAATTGGAGGGGTGAGAGTGAGCGAGGGAAATGGGGTGAGGGAGGGAGATGGGGAGATGGGGGGGGGTGAGAGATGGAGCGAGAGAGATGGGAGGGGGGGTGAGAGTGAGCGAGGGAGATGGGGGGGGGAGATGGGGGGGGTGAGAGATGGAGGGAGATGGGGGGGGAGAGAGTGAACGAGGGAAATGGGGTGAGGGAGGGAGATGGGGGGTGAGAGTGAGCGAGGGAGATGGGGTGAGGGAGGGGAGATGGGGGTGAGAGATTGAGGGAGATGGGGTGAGGGAGGGAGATGGGGGGGGGTGAGAGATGGAGGGAATTGGAGGGGTGAGAGTGAGCGAGGGAGATGGGGTGAGGGAGGGAGATGGGGGGTGAGAGATGGAGGGAGATGGGGGGGGTGAGAGTGAGCGAGGGAGATGGGGTGAGGGAGGGAGATGGGGGGTGAGAGATTGAGGGAGATGGGGTGAGGGAGGGAGATGGGGGGGGGTGAGAGATGGAGGGAATTGGAGGGGTGAGAGTGAGCGAGGGAGATGGGGGGTGAGAGATGGAGGGAGATGGGGGGGGGTGAGAGTGAGCGAGGGAGATGGGGTGAGGGAGGGAGATGGGGGGTGAGAGATGGAGGGAGATGGGGGGGGTGAGAGTGAGCGAGGGAGATGGGGTGAGGGAGGGAGATGGGGGGTGAGAGATTGAGGGAGATGGGGTGAGGGAGGGAGATGGGGTGAGGGGAGGGAGATGGGGGGTGAGAGTGAGCGAGGGAGATGGGGTGAGGGAGGGAGATGGGGGGTGAGAGATTGAGGGAGATGGGGTGAGGGAGGGAGATGGGGGGGGGTGAGAGATGGAGGGAATTGGAGGGGTGAGAGTGAGCGAGGGAGATGGGGTGAGGGAGGGAGATGGGGGGTGAGAGATGGAGGGAGATGGGGGGGGTGAGAGTGAGCGAGGGAGATGGGGTGAGGGAGGGAGATGGGGGGTGAGAGATTGAGGGAGATGGGGTGAGGGAGGGAGATGGGGGGGGGGGTGAGAGATGGAGGGAATTGGAGGGGTGAGAGTGAGCGAGGGAGATGGGGGGTGAGAGATGGAGGGGGATGGGGGGGGGTGAGAGTGAGCGAGGGAGATGGGGTGAGGGAGGGAGATGGGGGGTGAGAGATGGAGGGAGATGGGGGGGGGGTGAGAGTGAGCGAGGGAGATGGGGTGAGGGAGGGAGATGGGGGGTGAGAGATTGAGGGAGATGGGGTGAGGGAGGGAGATGGGGTGAGGGAGGGAGTGGGGGGGGGGGTGAGAGATGGAGGGAATTGGAGGGGTGAGAGTGAGCGAGGGAGATGGGGGGTGAGAGATGGAGGGAGATGGGGGGGGGTGAGAGATTGAGGGAGATGGGGTGAGGGAGGGAGATGGGGGGTGAGAGATGGAGGGAGATGGGGGGGGTGAGAGTGAGCGAGGGAGATGGGGTGAGGGAGGGAGATGGGGGGTGAGAGATGGAGGGAGATGGGGTGAGGGAGGGAGATGGGGGGTGAGAGATGGAGGGAGATGGGGTGAGGGAGGGAGATGGGGGGTGAGAGATGGAGGGAGATGGGGTGAGGGAGGGAGATGGGGGGTGAGAGATGGAGGGAGATGGGGGGGGGGGTGAGAGTGAGCGAGGGAGATGGGGGGTGAGAGATGGAGGGAGATGGGGTGAGGGAGGGAGATGGGGGGGGGGGGTGAGAGATGGAGGGAATTGGAGGGGTGAGAGTGAGCGAGGGAGATGGGGTGAGGGAGGGAGATGGGGGGTGAGAGATGGAGGGAGATGGGGTGAGGGAGGGAGATGGGGGGTGAGAGTGAGCGAGGGAGATGGGGTGAGGGAGGGAGATGGGGGGTGAGAGATTGAGGGAGATGGGGGGGGGGGTGAGAGTGAGCGAGGGAGATGGGGTGAGGGAGGGAGATGGGGGGGGGGGTGAGAGATGGAGGGAATTGGAGGGGTGAGAGTGAGCGAGGGAGATGGGGTGAGGGAGGGAGATGGGGGGTGAGAGATGGAGGGAGATGGGGTGAGGGAGGGAGATGGGGGGTGAGAGATGGAGGGAGATGGGGGGGGGGTGAGAGTGAGCGAGGGAGATGGGGTGAGGGAGGGAGATGGGGGGTGAGAGATTGAGGGAGATGGGGTGAGGGAGGGAGATGGGGGGTGAGAGATTGAGGGAGATGGGGTGAGGGAGGGAGATGGGGGGGGGGGGTGAGAGATGGAGGGAGATGGGAGGGGTGAGAGTGAGCGAGGGAGATGGGGTGAGGGAGGGAGATGGGGGGTGAGAGATGGAGGGAATTGGAGGGGTGAGAGTGAGCGAGGGAGATGGGGTGAGGGAGGGAGATGGGGGGTGAGAGATGGAGGGAGATGGGGGGGGGGGGGTGAGAGTGAGCGAGGGAGATGGGGTGAGGGAGGGAGATGGGGGGGGGGGTGAGAGATGGAGGGAGATGGGGGGGAGAGAGTGAGCGAGGGAGATGGGGTGAGGGAGGGAGATGGGGGGGGGGGGTGAGAGTGAGCGAGGGAGATGGGGTGAGGGAGGGAGATGGGGGGTGAGAGATTGAGGGAGATGGGGGGGGGTGAGAGTGAGCGAGGGAGATGGGGTGAGGGAGGGAGATGGGGGGTGAGAGATGGAGGGAGATGGGGGGGGGGTGAGAGTGAGCGAGGGAGATGGGGTGAGGGAGGGAGATGGGGGGTGAGAGATGGAGGGAGATGGGGTGAGGGAGGGAGATGGGGGGTGAGAGATGGAGGGAGATGGGGGGGGTGAGAGTGAGCGAGGGAGATGGGGTGAGGGAGGGAGATGGGGGGTGAGAGATTGAGGGAGATGGGGGGGGGTGAGAGTGAGCGAGGGAGATGGGGTGAGGGAGGGAGATGGGGGGTGAGAGATGGAGGGAGATGGGGGGGGGGGGTGAGAGTGAGCGAGGGAGATGGGGTGAGGGAGGGAGATGGGGGGTGAGAGATGGAGGGAGATGGGGTGAGGGAGGGAGATGGGGGGTGAGAGATGGAGGGAGATGGGGGGGGTGAGAGTGAGCGAGGGAGATGGGGTGAGGGAGGGAGATGGGGGGTGAGAGATTGAGGGAGATGGGGTGAGGGAGGGAGATGGGGGGGGTGAGAGATTGAGGGAGATGGGGTGAGGGAGGGAGATGGGGTGAGGGAGGGAGATGGGGGGGGGGTGAGAGATTGAGGGAGATGGGGGGGGGTGAGAGATTGAGGGAGATGGGGTGAGGGAGGGAGATGGGGGGGGTGAGAGATTGAGGGAGATGGGGTGAGGGAGGGAGATGGGGGGGGGGTGAGAGATGGAGGGAGATGGGGGGGGTGAGAGTGAGCGAGGGAGATGGGGTGAGGGAGGGAGATGGGAGGGGTGAGAGATGGAGGGAATTGGAGGGGTGAGAGATGGAGGGAGATGGGGTGAGGGAGGGAGATGGGGGGTGAGAGATGGAGGGAGATGGGGGGGGGGGGTGAGAGTGAGCGAGGGAGATGGGGTGAGGGAGGGAGATGGGGGGTGAGAGATGGAGGGAGATGGGGTGAGGGAGGGAGATGGGGGGTGAGAGATGGAGGGAGATGGGGGGGGGGGTGAGAGTGAGCGAGGGAGATGGGGTGAGGGAGGGAGATGGGGGGTGAGAGATGGAGGGAGATGGGGTGAGGGAGGGAGATGGGAGGGGTGAGAGATTGAGGGAGATGGGGTGAGGGAGGGAGATGGGGGGGGGGGGTGAGAGATGGAGGGAGATGGGGGGGGGGTGAGAGATTGAGGGAGATGGGGTGAGCGAGGGAGATGGGGGGGGGGTGAGAGATGGAGGGAATTGGAGGGGTGAGAGATGGAGGGAGATGGGGTGAGGGAGGGAGATGGGGGGTGAGAGATGGAGGGAGATGGGGGGGGGTGAGAGATGGAGGGAGATGGGGGGGGGGGTGAGAGATGGAGGGAGATGGGGTGAGGGAGGGAGATGGGGGGGGGGTGAGAGATGGAGGGAGATGGGGGGGGGGTGAGAGATGGAGGGAGATGGGGGGGGGGTGAGAGATGGAGGGAGATGGGGTGAGGGAGGGAGATGGGGGGGGGGTGAGAGATGGAGGGAATTGGAGGGGTGAGAGATGGAGGGAGATGGGGTGAGGGAGGGAGATGGGGGGGGGGGGGTGAGAGATGGAGGGAGATGGGGGGGGGTGAGAGATGGAGGGAGATGGGGGGGGGGTGAGAGATGGAGGGAGATGGGGGGGGGGGTGAGAGATGGAGGGAGATGGGGTGAGGGAGGGAGATGGGGGGGGGGGTGAGAGATGGAGGGAGATGGGGGGGGGGTGAGAGATGGAGGGAGATGGGGGGGGGGGTGAGAGATTGAGGGAGATGGGGTGAGGGAGGGAGATGGGGGGGGGGTGAGAGATGGAGGGAATTGGAGGGGTGAGAGATTGAGGGAGATGGGGGGTGAGAGATGGAGGGAGATGGGGTGAGGGAGGGAGATGGGAGGGGGGGTGAAAGATGGAGGGAATTGGAGGGGTGAGAGATTGAGGGAGATGGGGGGGGGGGTGAGAGTGAGCGAGGGAGATGGGGTGAGGGAGGGAGATGGGGGGTGAGAGATTGAGGGAGATGGGGGGGGGGTGAGAGTGAGCGAGGGAGATGGGGTGAGGGAGGGAGATGGGGGGTGAGAGATTGAGGGAGGGAGATGGGGGGGGGTGAGAGTGAGCGAGGGAGATGGGGTGAGGGAGGGAGATGGGGGGGGGGGTGAGAGATGGAGGGAGATGGGGTGAGGGAGGGAGATGGGGGGGGGTGAGAGATGGAGGGAATTGGAGGGGTGAGAGATGGAGGGAGATGGGGTGAGGGAGGGAGATGGGGGGGGGGGGGGTGAGAGATGGAGGGAGATGGGGGGTGAGAGATGGAGGGAGATGGGGGGGGTGAGAGTGAGCGAGGGACCATCCAGGGCGTTTAACCTCGGGGATGAATGGACACTCGCACAAAGAGAACGAGGGAGAGGTGGAGATGGGATCGAGATGGGACATAACGAGGGGGAGAGGCGGGGGGGAGGGGGGGGCAGAGAGAGACAGAGAGAGACACAGAGAGACACAGAGAGACACAGGGAGAGACACAGAGAGACACAGGGAGAGACAGAGAGACAGAGGGAGAGGTGGAGATGGGATCGAGATGGGACATAACGAGGGGGAGAGGCGGGGGGGAGGGGGGGGCAGAGAGAGACAGAGAGAGACACAGAGAGACACAGAGAGACACAGGGAGAGACACAGAGAGACACAGGGAGAGACAGAGAGACAGAGGGAGAGGTGGAGATGGGATCGAGATGGGACATAACGAGGGGGAGAGGCGGGGGGGAGGGGGGGGGCAGAGAGAGACAGAGAGAGACACAGAGAGACACAGAGAGACACAGGGAGAGACACAGAGAGACACAGGGAGAGACAGAGAGACAGAGGGAGAGGTGGAGATGGGATCGAGATGGGACATAACGAGGGGGAGAGGCGGGGGGGAGGGGGGGGGGCAGAGAGAGACAGAGAGAGACACAGAGAGACACAGAGAGACACAGGGAGAGACACAGAGAGAGACACAGAGACACACAGAGAGAGACACAGAGAGAGACACAGAGAGAGACACAGAGACACACAGAGAGAGACACAGAGAGAGACACAGAGAGACACAGGGAGAGACAGAGAGACACAGGGAGAGACAGAGACACACAGAGAGAGACAGAGAGAGACACAGAGAGACAGAGAGACACAGGGAGAGACAGAGAGATACAGGGAGAGACAGAGACACACAGAGAGAGACAGAGAGAGACACAGAGAGACACAGGGAGAGACAGAGAGATACAGGGAGAGACAGAGACACACAGAGAGAGAGACATAGAGAGACACAGAGAGACACAGGGAGAGACAGAGAGATACAGGGAGAGACAGAGACACACAGAGAGAGAGACAGAGAGACACAGAGAGACACAGAGAGATACAGAGAGACACAGGGAGAGACAGAGAGACACAGGGAGAGACAGAGAGATACAGGGAGAGACAGAGAGAGACACAGAGAGATACAGGGAGACAGAGACACACAGGGAGAGACAGAGAGATACAGAGAGACACAGAGAGACAGAGAGACACAGGGAGAGACAGAGACACACAGAGAGAGACAGAGAGAGACACAGAGAGACACACAGGGAGAGACACAGAGAGACACAGAGAGACACAGGGAGAGACAGAGAGATACAGGGAGAGACAGAGACACACAGAGAGAGAGACAGAGAGACACAGAGAGACACAGAGAGATACAGAGAGACACAGGGAGAGACAGAGAGACACAGGGAGAGACAGAGAGATACAGGGAGAGACAGAGAGAGACACAGAGAGACACAGGGAGACAGAGAGATACAGGGAGAGACAGAGAGACACAGGGAGAGACAGAGAGATACAGGGAGAGACAGAGACACACAGAGAGAGACAGAGAGAGACACAGAGAGACACAGGGAGAGACAGAGAGACACAGAGAGAGAGAGACAGAGAGACACAGGGAGACACAGAGAGATACAGAGAGACACAGGGAGACAGAGAGATACAGGGAGAGACAGAGAGACACAGGGAGAGACAGAGAGACACACAGAGAGAGAGACAGAGAGACACAGAGAGACACAGAGAGATACAGAGAGACACAGGGAGACAGAGAGATACAGGGAGAGACAGAGAGACACAGGGAGAGACAGAGAGATACAGGGAGAGACAGAGACACACAGAGAGAGACAGAGAGAGACACAGAGAGACACAGGGAGAGACAGAGAGATACAGGGAGAGACAGAGACACACAGAGAGAGAGACAGAGAGATACAGAGAGAGACAGAGACACACAGAGAGAGACAGAGAGACACAGAGAGACACAGAGAGAGAGAGACAGAGAGACACAGAGAGAGACAGAGAGACACAGAGAGAGAGAGACAGAGAGACACAGGGAGAGACAGAGAGACACAGAGAGAGAGAGACAGAGAGACACAGGGAGAGACAGAGAGACACAGAGAGAGAGAGACAGAGAGACACAGAGAGAGACAGAGAGACACAGAGAGAGAGAGACAGAGAGACACAGGGAGAGACAGAGAGACACAGAGAGAGAGAGACAGAGAGACACAGGGAGAGACAGAGAGACACAGAGAGACACAGAGAGAGAGAGACAGAGAGACACAGGGAGAGACAGAGAGACACACAGAGAGAGAGACACAGAGAGAGAGAGACAGAGAGACACAGGGAGAGACAGAGAGACAGAGAGACACAGAGAGAGAGAGACAGAGAGACACAGAGAGAGACAGAGAGACACAGAGAGAGAGAGACAGAGAGACACAGGGAGAGACAGAGAGATACAGGGAGAGACAGAGACACACAGAGAGAGAGACAGAGAGACACAGAGAGACACAGAGAGATACAGAGAGACACAGGGAGAGACAGAGAGACACACGGAGAGACAGAGAGATACAGGGAGAGACAGAGAGAGACACAGAGAGACACAGGGAGACAGAGAGATACAGGGAGAGACAGAGAGACACAGAGAGAGACAGAGAGAGACACAGAGAGACACAGGGAGAGACAAAGAGACACAGAGAGAGAGAGACAGAGAGACACAGGGAGACACAGAGAGATACAGAGAGACACAGGGAGACAGAGAGATACAGGGAGAGACAGAGAGACACAGGGAGAGACAGAGAGACACACAGAGAGAGAGACAGAGAGACACAGAGAGACACAGAGAGATACAGAGAGACACAGGGAGACAGAGAGATACAGGGAGAGACAGAGAGACACAGGGAGAGACAGAGAGATACAGGGAGAGACAGAGACACACAGAGAGAGACAGAGAGAGACACAGAGAGACACAGGGAGAGACAGAGAGATACAGGGAGAGACAGAGACACACAGAGAGAGACAGAGAGACACAGAGAGACACACAGAGAGAGAGACAGAGAGATACAGAGAGAGACAGAGACACACAGAGAGAGACAGAGAGACACAGAGAGACACAGAGAGAGAGAGACAGAGAGACACAGAGAGAGACAGAGAGACACAGAGAGAGAGAGACAGAGAGACACAGGGAGAGACAGAGAGACACAGAGAGAGAGAGACAGAGAGACACAGGGAGAGACAGAGAGACACAGAGAGAGAGAGACAGAGAGACACAGAGAGAGACAGAGAGACACAGAGAGAGAGAGACAGAGAGACACAGGGAGAGACAGAGAGACACAGAGAGAGAGAGACAGAGAGACACAGGGAGAGACAGAGAGACACAGAGAGACACAGAGAGAGAGACAGAGAGACACAGGGAGAGACAGAGAGACACACAGAGAGAGAGACACAGAGAGAGAGAGAGACAGAGAGACACAGGGAGAGACAGAGAGACAGAGAGACACAGAGAGAGAGACAGAGAGACACAGAGAGAGACAGAGAGACACAGAGAGAGAGAGACAGAGAGACACAGAGAGAGACAGAGAGACACAGAGAGAGAGAGACAGAGAGACACAGAGAGAGAGAGACAGAGAGACACAGGGAGAGACAGAGAGACACAGAGAGACACAGAGAGAGAGAGACAGAGAGACACAGGGAGAGACAGAGAGACACACAGAGAGAGACACAGAGAGACACAGGGAGAGACAGAGAGACACAGGGAGAGACACAGAGAGACACAGAGAGACACAGGGAGAGACAGAGAGATACAGGGAGAGACAGAGACACACAGAGAGAGAGACAGAGAGACACAGAGAGACACAGAGAGATACAGAGAGACACAGGGAGACAGAGAGATACAGGGAGAGACAGAGAGACACAGGGAGACACAGGGAGAGACAGAGAGACACAGGGAGACAGAGAGATACAGGGAGAGACAGAGAGACACAGGGAGAGACAGAGAGACACAGGGAGACAGAGAGATACAGGGAGAGACAGAGAGACACAGGGAGAGACAGAGAGATACAGGGAGAGACAGAGACACACAGAGAGAGACAGAGAGACACACAGAGAGAGAGACAGAGAGACACAGGGAGAGACAGAGAGACACAGAGAGACACAGAGAGAGACAGAGAGACACAGAGAGACACACAGGGAGAGACAGAGAGAGACACAGAGAGAGACAGTGAGAGACAGAGAGAGACAGGGAGAGACACAGAGAGACAGAGAGACACAGAGAGACACAGTGAGACAGAGAGAGACAGAGAGAGACAGAGAGAGAGAGACAGGGAGACACAGAGAGACACAGAGAGACACAGAGAGACACAGAGAGACAGAGATAGACAGAGAGAGACAGGGAGAGACACAGAGAGACAGAGAGACACAGAGAGACACAGTGAGACAGAGAGAGACAGAGAGAGACAGGGAGAGACACAGAGAGACAGAGAGACACAGAGAGACACAGTGAGACAGAGAGAGACAGAGAGAGACAGAGAGAGAGAGACAGGGAGAGACAGAGTGAGACAGAGAGACACAGAGAGACACAGAGAGACAGAGATAGACAGAGAGAGACAGAGAGACACAGAGAGAGACAGAGAGACACAGTGAGACAGAGAGACACAGAGAGAGACAGAGAGACACAGAGAGAGACAGAGAGACACAGTGAGACAGAGAGACACAGAGAGAGACAGAGAGACACAGAGAGAGACAGAGAGACACAGTGAGACAGAGAGACACAGAGAGAGACAGAGAGACACAGAGAGAGACAGAGAGACACAGTGAGACAGAGAGACACAGAGAGAGACAGAGAGACACAGAGAGAGACACAGAGAGAGACATAGAGAGACAGAGAGACACACAGAGAGAGACAGAGAGACACAGTGAGACAGAGAGACACAGAGAGAGAGACACACAGAGAGAGACAGAGAGACACAGTGAGACAGAGAGACACAGAGAGAGACAGAGAGACACAGAGAGAGAGACACACAGAGAGAGACAGAGAGACACAGTGAGACAGAGAGACACAGTGAGACAGAGAGACACAGAGAGAGAGACACACAGAGAGAGACAGAGAGACACAGTGAGACAGAGAGGGAAACAAAGAGACAGAGGGGGTCTCTGTGTGGTGAGTCTGTGGGTCTCTGTGTGGTGAGTCTGTGGGTCTCTGTGTGATGAGTCTATGGGTCTCTGTGTGGTGAGTCTATGGGTCTCTGTGTGGTGAGTCTGTGGGTCTCTGTGTGGTGAGTCTGTGGGTCTCTGTGCGGTGAGTCTGTGGGTCTCTGTGTGGTGAGTCTGTGAGTCTCTGTGTGGTGAGTCTGTGGGTCTCTGTGTGGTGAGTCTGTGGGTCTCTGTGTGGTGAGTCTATGGGTCTCTGTGTGGTGAGTCTGTGGGTCTCTGTGTGGTGAGTCTATGGGTCTCTGTGTGGTGAGTCTGTGGGTCTCTGTGTGGTGAGTCTGTGGGTCTCTGTGTGGTGAGTCTGTGGCTCTCTGTGCGGTGAGTCTGTGGGTCTCTGTGTGGTGAGTCTATGGGTCTCTGTGGGGTGAGTCTGTGGGTCTCTGTGTGGTGAGTCTGTGGGTCTCTGTGTGGTGAGTCTGTGGGTCTCTGTGTGGTGAGTCTGTGGGTCTCTGTGTGGTGAGTCTGTGGGTCTCTGTGTGGTGAGTCTATGGGTCTCTGTGTTGTGAGTCTGTGGGTCTCTGTGTGGTGAGTCTGTGGGTCTCTGTGTGGTGAGTCTGTGGGTCTCTGTGTGGTGAGTCTGTGGGTCTCTGTGTGGTGAGTCTGTGGGTCACTGTGTGGTGAGTCTGTGGGTCTCTGTGTGGTGAGTCTGTGGGTCTCTGTGTGGTGAGTCTGTGGGTCTCTGTGTGGTGAGTCTGTGGCTCTCTGTGTGGTGAGTCTGTGGGTCTCTGTGTGGTGAGTCTGTGGCTCTCTGTGCGGTGAGTCTGTGGGTCTCTGTGTGGTGAGTCTATGGGTCTCTGTGTGGTGAGTCTGTGGGTCTCTGTGTGGTGAGTCTGTGGGTCTCTGTGTGGTGAGTCTGTGGGTCTCTGTGTGGTGAGTCTGTGGGTCTCTGTGTGGTGAGTCTGTGGGTCTCTGTGTGGTGAGTCTGTGGGTCTCTGTGTGGTGAGTCTGTGGGTCTCTGTGTGATGAGTCTATGGGTCTCTGTGTGGTGAGTCTGTGGGTCTCTGTGTGGTGAGTCTGTGGGTCTCTGTGTGGTGAGTCTGTGGGTCTCTGTGTGGTGAGTCTATGGGTCTCTGTGTGGTGAGTCTGTGGGTCTCTGTGTGGTGAGTCTGTGGGTCTCTGTGTGGTGAGTCTGTGGGTCTCTGTGTGGTGAGTCTGTGGGTCTCTGTGTGATGAGTCTATGGGTCTCTGTGTGGTGAGTCTGTGGGTCTCTGTGTGGTGAGTCTGTGGGTCTCTGTGTGGTGAGTCTGTGGGTCTCTGTGTGGTGAGTCTGTGGGTCTCTGTGTGGTGAGTCTGTGGGTCTCTGTGTGATGAGTCTATGGGTCTCTGTGTGGTGAGTCTGTGGGTCTCTGTGTGGTGAGTCTGTGGGTCTCTGTGTGGTGAGTCTGTGGGTCTCTGTGTGGTGAGTCTATGGGTCTCTGTGTGGTGAGTCTGTGGGTCTCTGTGTGGTGAGTCTGTGGGTCTCTGTGTGGTGAGTCTGTGGCTCTCTGTGCGGTGAGTCTGTGGGTCTCTGTGTGGTGAGTCTGTGGCTCTCTGTGTGGTGAGTCTGTGGGTCTCTGTGTGGTGAGTCTGTGGGTCTCTGTGTGGTGAGTCTGTGGGTCTCTGTGTGGTGAGTCTATGGGTCTCTGTGTTGTGAGTCTGTGGGTCTCTGTGTGGTGAGTCTGTGGGTCTCTGTGTGGTGAGTCTGTGGGTCTCTGTGTGGTGAGTCTGTGGGTCTCTGTGTGGTGAGTCTGTGGGTCACTGTGTGGTGAGTCTGTGGGTCTCTGTGTGGTGAGTCTGTGGGTCTCTGTGTGGTGAGTCTGTGGGTCTCTGTGTGGTGAGTCTGTGGCTCTCTGTGTGGTGAGTCTGTGGGTCTCTGTGTGGTGAGTCTGTGGGTCTCTGTGTGATGAGTCTATGGGTCTCTGTGTGGTGAGTCTATGGGTCTCTGTGTGGTGAGTCTATGGGTCTCTGTGTGGTGAGTCTGTGGGTCTCTGTGTGGTGAGTCTGTGGCTCTCTGTGTGGTAAGTCTGTGGGTCTCTGTGTGGTGAGTCTGTGGGTCTCTGTGTGGTGAGTCTGTGGGTCTCTGTGTGGTGAGTCTATGGGTCTCTGTGTTGTGAGTCTGTGGGTCTCTGTGTGGTGAGTCTGTGGGTCTCTGTGTGGTGAGTCTGTGGGTCTCTGTGTGGTGAGTCTGTGGGTCTCTGTGTGGTGAGTCTGTGGGTCACTGTGTGGTGAGTCTGTGGGTCTCTGTGTGGTGAGTCTGTGGGTCTCTGTGTGGTGAGTCTGTGGGTCTCTGTGTGGTGAGTCTGTGGCTCTCTGTGTGGTGAGTCTGTGGGTCTCTGTGTGGTGAGTCTGTGGCTCTCTGTGCGGTGAGTCTGTGGGTCTCTGTGTGGTGAGTCTGTGGCTCTCTGTGTGGTGAGTCTGTGGGTCTCTGTGTGGTGAGTCTGTGGGTCTCTGTGTGGTGAGTCTGTGGGTCTCTGTGTGGTGAGTCTATGGGTCTCTGTGTGGTGAGTCTGTGGGTCTCTGTGTGGTGAGTCTGTGGGTCTCTGTGTGGTGAGTCTGTGGGTCTCTGTGTGTTGAGTCTGTGGGTCTCTGTGTGGTGAGTCTGTGGGTCTCTGTTTGGTGAGTCTGTGGGTCTCTGTGTGTTGAGTCTGTGGGTCTCTGTGTGATGAGTCTGTGGGTCTCTGTGTGGTGAGTCTGTGGGTCTCTGTTTGGTGAGTCTGTGGGTCTCTGTGTGGTGAGTCTGTGGCTCTCTGTGTGGTGAGTCTGTGGGTCTCTGTGTGGTGAGTCTGTGGCTCTCTGTGTGGTGAGTCTGTGGGTCTCTGTGTGGTGAGTCTGTGGGTCTCTGTGTGGTGAGTCTGTGGGTCTCTGTTTGGTGAGTCTGTGGGTCTCTGTGTGGTGAGTCTGTGGGTCTCTGTGTGTTGAGTCTGTGGGTCTCTGTGTGGTGAGTCTATGGGTCTCTGTGTGATGAGTCTATGTGTCTCTGTGTGGTGAGTCTGTGGGTCTCTGTGTGGTGAGTCTGTGGGTCTCTGTGTGGTGAGTCTGTGGGTCTCTGTGTGGTGAGTCTGTGGGTCTCTGTGTGGTGAGTCTGTGGGTCTCTGTGTGGTGAGTCTGTGGGTCTCTGTGTGGTGAGTCTATGGGTCTCTGTGTGATGAGTCTATGTGTCTCTGTGTGGTGAGTCTGTGGGTCTCTGTGTGGTGAGTCTATGGGTCTCTGTGTGATGAGTCTATGTGTCTCTGTGTGGTGAGTCTGTGGGTCTCTGTGTGGTGAGTCTGTGGGTCTCTGTGTGGTGAGTCTGTGGGTCTCTGTGTGTTGAGTCTGTGGGTCTCTGTGTGGTGAGTCTGTGGGTCTCTGTGTGGTGAGTCTGTGGGTCTCTGTGTGGTGAGTCTGTGGGTCTCTGTGTGGTGAGTCTGTGGGTCTCTGTGTGGTGAGTCTGTGGGTCTCTGTGTGGTGAGTCTGTGGGTCTCTGTGTGGTGAGTCTGTGGGTCTCTGTGTGTTGAGTCTGTGGGTCTCTGTGTGGTGAGTCTATGGGTCTCTGTGTGATGAGTCTATGTGTCTCTGTGTGGTGAGTCTGTGGGTCTCTGTGTGGTGAGTCTATGGGTCTCTGTGTGGTGAGTCTGTGGGTCTCTGTGTGGTGAGTCTATGGGTCTCTGTGTGGTGAGTCTGTGGGTCTCTGTGTGGTGAGTCTGTGGGTCTCTGTGTGGTGAGTCTGTGGGTCTCTGTGTGGTGAGTCTGTGGGTATCTGTGTGGTGAGTCTATGGGTCTCTGTGTGATGAGTCTATGTGTCTCTGTGTGGTGAGTCTATGGGTCTCTGTGTGATGAGTCTATGTGTCTCTGTGTGGTGAGTCTATGGGTCTCTGTGTGATGAGTCTATGTGTCTCTGTGTGATGAGTCTATGTGTCTCTGTGTGGTGAGTCTATGGGTCTCTGTGTGGTGAGTCTGTGGGTCTCTGTGTGTTGAGTCTGTGGGTCTCTGTGTGGTGAGTCTATGGGTCTCTGTGTGATGAGTCTATGTGTCTCTGTGTGGTGAGTCTGTGGGTCTCTGTGTGGTGAGTCTGTGGGTCTCTGTGTGGTGAGTCTGTGGGTCTCTGTGTGTTGAGTCTGTGGGTCTCTGTGTGGTGAGTCTGTGGGTCTCTGTGTGGTGAGTCTGTGGGTCTCTGTGTGGTGAGTCTGTGGGTCTCTGTGTGGTGAGTCTGTGGGTCTCTGTGTGGTGAGTCTGTGGGTCTCTGTGTGGTGAGTCTGTGGGTCTCTGTGTGGTGAGTCTGTGGGTCTCTGTGTGTTGAGTCTGTGGGTCTCTGTGTGGTGAGTCTATGGGTCTCTGTGTGATGAGTCTATGTGTCTCTGTGTGGTGAGTCTGTGGGTCTCTGTGTGGTGAGTCTATGGGTCTCTGTGTGGTGAGTCTGTGGGTCTCTGTGTGGTGAGTCTATGGGTCTCTGTGTGGTGAGTCTGTGGGTCTCTGTGTGGTGAGTCTGTGGGTCTCTGTGTGGTGAGTCTGTGGGTCTCTGTGTGGTGAGTCTGTGGGTCTCTGTGTGGTGAGTCTGTGGGTCTCTGTGTGGTGAGTCTGTGGGTCTCTGTGTGGTGAGTCTGTGGGTATCTGTGTGGTGATTCTATGGGCAGTTACCAGACGTTGTATCGCCATCTCGTGGCAAAATATATAATTTTTAAAACATTGGAGTCTATGGGTAGACACTTTAACATTGGAGTCTATGGGTAGACACTTTAACATTGAAGTCTATGGGTAGACACTTTAACATTGAAGTCTATGGGTAGACACTTTAACATTGAAGTCTATGGGTAGAGACTTTAACATTGGAGTCTATGGGTAGACACTTTAACATTGGAGTCTATGGGTAGACACTTTAACATTGAAGTCTATGGGTAGACACTTTAACATTGGAGTCTATGGGTAGAGACTTTAACATTGAGGTGGGTAGACACTTTAACATTGAAGTCTATGGGTAGACACTTTAACATTGAAGTCTATGGGTAGACACTTTAACATTGAAGTCTATGGGTAGACACTTTAACATTGGAGTCTATGGGTAGACACTTTAACATTGAAGTCTATGGGTAGACACTTTAACATTGAAGTCTATGGGTAGACACTTTAACATTGGAGTCTATGGGTAGAGACTTTAACATTGGAGTCTATGGGTAGACACTTTAACATTGAAGTCTATGGGTAGACACTTTAACATTGAAGTCTATGGGTAGACACTTTAACATTGGAGTCTATGGGTAGACACTTTAACATTGGAGTCTATGGGTAGACACTTTAACATTGAAGTCTATGGGTAAACACTTTAACATTGAAGTCTATGGGTAGACACTTTAACATTGAAGTCTATGGGTAGAGACTTTAACATTGGAGTCTATGGGTAGACACTTTAACATTGAAGTCTATGGGTAGACACTTTAACATTGAAGTCTATGGGTAGACACTTTAACATTGAAGTCTATGGGTAGACACTTTAACATTGGAGTCTATGGGTAGACACTTTAACATTGAAGTCTATGGGTAGACACTTTAACATTGAAGTCTATGGGTAGACACTTTAACATTGAAGTCTATGGGTAGACACTTTAACATTGAAGTCTATGGGTAGACACTTTAACATTGAAGTCTATGGGTAGACACTTTAACATTGAAGTCTATGGGTAGACACTTTAACATTGAAGTCTATGGGTAGACACTTTAACATTGAAGTCTATGGGTAGACACTTTAACATTGAAGTCTATGGGTAGACACTTTAACATTGAAGTCTATGGGTAGACACTTTAACATTGAAGTCTATGGGTAGACACTTTAACATTGAAGTCTATGGGTAGACACTTTAACATTGAAGTCTATGGGTAGACACTTTAACATTGAAGTCTATGGGTAGACACTTTAACATTGGAGTCTATGGGTAGACACTTTAACATTGGAGTCTATGGGTAGACACTTTAACATTGGAGTCTATGGGTAGACACTTTAACATTGGAGTCTATAGAGACCCAAGTTCGATTCCCGCTCACGGCTAACACCAGTAACGATTATCTGAACAGGTCCTGGGCCTCCCCAAGGTCGACTCAGCCTCAAATGAGTAGCTGGTGCGGTGTGTAAACATCGCCACTGGGGAGACAAAGGCGGCCGGGCGCGGTGCTGGCCACCCCACCCCCTCGTGTGCCACAGTGCCGGCCTTCATAGGTGCTCGCTAACAGCACTTGCCCCTACAGTCTGTTCAGGCTACACGGGGGATCTTTGTCTTTGTGTTTGATATACGCCATTCACTCACTCAGCCACTCACTCCCTCAGCCATTCACTCTCTCAGCCACTCACTCACCCAGTCACTCACTCCCTCCCTCAGCCATTCACTCCCTCAGCCATTCACTCTCTCAGCCACTCACTCACCCAGTCACTCACTCCCTCCCTCAGCCATTCACTCACTCAGCCATTCACTCTCTCAGCCATTCACTCTCTCAGCCACTCACTCACTCAGCCACTCACTCACCCAGTCACTCACTCACTCCCTCAGCCATTCACTCACTCAGCCACTCACTCCCTCAGCCACTCACTCTCTCAGCCACTCACTCACCCAGTCACTCACTCACTCACTCAGCCATTCACTCACTCAGCCACTCACTCACTCAGCCACTCACTCACCCAGTCACTCACTCACTCACTCAGCCATTCACTCTCTCAGCCATTCACTCCCTCAGCCACTCACTCCCTCAGCCACTCACTCACCCAGTCACTCACTCCCTCCCTCAGCCATTCACTCACTCAGCCATTCACTCTCTCAGCCATTCACTCTCTCAGCCACTCACTCTCTCAGCCACTCACTCACCCAGTCACTCACTCCCTCAGCCATTCACTCACTCAGCCATTCACTCTCTCAGCCACTCACTCCCTCAGCCACTCACTCTCTCAGCCACTCACTCACTCAGCCATTCACTCTCTCAGCCACTCACTCACTCAGCCACTCACTCACCCAGTCACTTACTCACTCACTCAGCCATTCACTCACTCAGCCATTCACTCTCTCAGCCACTCACTCACTCAGCCACTCACTCACCCAGTCACTCACTCACTCACTCAGCCATTCACTCTCTCAGCCACTCACTCACTCAGCCATTCACTCTCTCAGCCACTCACTCACTCAGCCACTCACTCACCCAGTCACTCACTCACTCACTCAGCCATTCACTCACTCAGCCATTCACTCTCTCAGCCACTCACTCCCTCAGCCACTCACTCACTCAGCCACTCACTCACTCAGCCACTCACTCACCCAGTCACTCACTCACTCACTTAGCCATTCACTCTCTCAGCCACTCACTCCCTCAGCCATTCACTCTCTCAGCCACTCACTCACTCAGCCACTCACTCACCCACTCACTCACTCACTCAGCCATTCACTCTCTCAGCCACTCACTCACTCAGCCATTCACTCTCTCAGCCACTCACTCACTCAGCCACTCACTCACCCAGTCACTCACTCAGCCATTCACTCACTCAGCCATTCACTCTCTCAGCCACTCACTCCCTCAGCCACTCACTCACCCAGTCACTCACTCACTCAGCCATTCACTCACTCAGCCATTCACTCTCTCAGCCACTCACTCACTCAGCCACTCACTCACCCAGTCACTCACTCACTCAGCCATTCACTCACTCAGCCATTCACTCTCTCAGCCACTCACTCCCTCAGCCACTCACTCTCTCAGCCACTCACTCACTCAGCCACTCACCCTCTCAGCCACTCACTCACTCAGCCATTCACTCTCTCAGCCACTCACTCACTCAGCCACTCACTCACCCAGTCACTCACTCACTCACTCAGCCATTCACTCACTCAGCCATTCACTCTCTCAGCCACTCACTCACTCAGCCACTCACTCACCCAGTCACTCACTCACTCAGCCATTCACTCACTCAGCCATTCACTCTCTCAGCCACTCACTCCCTCAGCCACTCACTCTCTCAGCAACTCACTCACTCAGCAATTCACTCTCTCAGCCACTCACTCAGCCAGTCACTCACTCACTCCCTCAGCCACTCACTCAGCCACTCACTCACCCAGTCACTCACTCACTCACTCACTCACTCAGCCACTCACTCCCTCAGCCATTCACTCACTCAGTCACTCAGCCACTCACTCACCCAGCCACTCACTCACTCACCCACTCACTCACTCAGCCACTCACTCACTCAGCCATTCACTCACTCAGCCATTCACTCTCTCAGCCACTCACTCCCTCAGCCACTCACTCTCTCAGCCACTCACTCACTCAGCAATTCACTCTCTCAGCCACTCACTCAGCCAGTCACTCACTCACTCCCTCAGCCACTCACTCAGCCACTCACTCACCCAGTCACTCACTCACTCACTCAGCCACTCACTGAGCCACTCACTCCCTCAGCCATTCACTCACTCAGTCACTCACTCACCCAGCCACTCACTCACTCACCCACTCACTCACTCACCCACTCACTCACTCAGCCACTCACTCACTCAGCCACTCACTCACTCACCCACTCACTCACTCAGTCACTCACTCACTCAGCCACTCACTCACCCAGCCACTCACTCACTCACCCACTCACTCACTCAGCCACTCACTCACTCAGCCACTCACTCACGAAGCGACCCACCCACTCACTCATCCACGAACCCAACCACTCAATCAGCCACTCACTCAGCTCCACGTCCTCCTGTACCACATCACTCCATCTCTTCTCTAGCCTGTGTCACTCACCCACCCACTCACTCACCCACTCATTCATTCACCCACTCACTCACCCACACACTCACTCACCCACTCACTCACCCACTCACTCACCCACTCACTCACCCACTCACTCACCCACTCACTCACCCACTCACTCACCCACTCACTCACCCACTCACTCACCCACTCACTCACCCACGCACTCACCCACTCGCCCATCACTCCATCTCTTCTCTAGCCCGTGCCGCGCCCGTTTAGCCCCCTCGATCCGGCCGATGATCAAAAGCTGTCTAGGCATGCGGTGGCTGGGCATGCGGGCTACATGACCCAGCCAACGCAGCCTTGCCTGCCGGAGGAGCTCACCGATGGGAATTTGTCCAGATCTTTCAAGGATTTGTGAGCTCCTCACACAATCCAGCCTGCTGGTTAAACCCAGGAAGGATCGTAGGCAGGCCAGCCTAAATGTTTCTAGCCAGCGAAGATGCTCCACTAGGGGGGTCCACGTTTCGCAAGCGTAGAGAAGGGAGGGAATGACCGTGGCCGAGAAGACCTGAAGCTTCGTGCAGACCAGGTAGCTTCCACACAGCAGCGTTACGCAACCGATGAAAAGATATTGCCGCTCGACTGATTCGGAGTGAGACCTCTGCTGTTAAACCGGAGCCGGTCATGAGCACACTGCCCAGGTAAGTGGGAAACTCTCTACTCTCTCCACAACTGCCCCATCACCATTTGGGAGTTGTGGGGGTGGAGTGTCCGATGGTACAAAATACCCAGGCAGGTGCTTAGTTTTGGTGGGGCTGATGGTAAGGCCCCACCTCTTAGTGGCACGCTCCAGTCTCAGCAGCAGCGTCTCCAACTCCTCTTTTGCATGAGCAGCAATCACCAGATCACCGGCAAACACAACGTGGTTGAGCAATAGGGAGCCATCCCTTGACCGCACCAGGGCATCGATCAGCCTCCACGGGGGAGCTTTGTCTGTGTGTTTGATGTACGCTAAGATTATACTTCTCTCACACTCTCTCACACACTCTCACTCTCACACCACCATTATCACCACCATCACCATCACTGCCACCATCACCATAACCGCCACAACCACCGCCACCACCATCACCACCACCACCATCACCACCACCTCCACCACCACCACAACCGCCACCACCGCCACCCCCACCACCACCACCCCCACCACCACCACCACGCCCACCACCCCCCCCACCACCACCACCACCCCCACCACAATCACCACCACCCCCACCACCAGCCAACAACTACCACCCCCACCACCCCCACCACCACCACAATCACCACCACCCCCACCACCACCGCCACTACCACCCCCACCACCCCCACCACCACCACAATCACCACAATCACCACCACCATCACCACCCCCACCACCACCCCCACCGCCACCCCCACCACCACCACCATCACCACCCCCACCACCACCCCCACCACCCCCACCATCACCACCACCACCACCATCACCACCACCACCACCACCCCCACCACCACCACCGCCACCACCACCACCACCCCCACCACCACCACCACCACCACCCCCACCACCAACACCACCATTATCACCACCATCACCATAACCACCACCACCACCCCCACCACCACCATCACCACCACCACCACCACCCCCACCACCACCATCACTACCACCACCACCACCACCCCCACCACCATCACCATAACCATCACCACCACCCCCACCACCACCACCACCACCCCCACCACCACCACCACCATCACCACCACCACCACCACCACCACCCCCACCACCACCATCACTACCACCACCACCACCCCCACCACCATCACCACCATCAACACCCCCACCACCACCACCACCAACCAAATGCGAACTTCAATCGGCGATAATAATTGGGAAATTGTGTATTGAATGAATGCACGTTTATACAATTATATAGTCATACTTATATATTTTTACCGTATACGTATATAAAGAGGGGAAGGGTGGGTGGGTGGGTTGGGGTGGGTGGTGGGTAAAAGCACGAACGTTGCCTTTGTAAGTAACGTTACAATTTCTGACGCGAATGAGACCAGTTTTTCTTTTTTTTAAAAACAAGAAGAAAAAAAACCCCCCCCCAACGTATCATCATCATCATCATCAATAAATCATCATCATCATATAAAAAGAAAAACGGTACAATTATGAACCAAAATTTTCTGTTAAAAAAATAATAATCCCAAATCTCTGCGGCTAGATTTACAGAGTGGCACGCTAACGGGAAGCGAGTCTCTCTTACAACTTCTTAAAACTAACGACTGCCTACTGAGCATTCAAAGCCCTTAATTGTATACAAGTGTCTGTGTGTGTGTGTCTGTGTGTGTCTGTGTGTCTATGTGTGAGTGTCTGTGTGTGAGTCTGTGTGTGTGTCTGTGTGTGAGTCTGTGCGTCTGTGTGTGTCTGTGTGTGTCTGTGTGCGTGTCTGTGTGCGTCTCTATGTGTCTGTGTGTGTGTCTGTGTGTGTGTGTCTGTATGTCTGTGTATCTGCGTGTGTCTGTGTGTGTCTGTGCGTGTGTCAATGTGTGTCTGTGTCTGTGAGTCTGTGTGTATGTCCTTGTGTCTATGTGTATGTCTGTGTATCTGTGTATGTGTGTGTGTCTGTGTGTATTTGTGTGTCTGTGTGTATGTCTGTGTCTGTATCTGCGTGTGTATCTTTGTGTGTGTCTGTGTATCTGTGTGTCTGTGTGTGTGTATCTGTGTGTGTGTCTGTGTGTGTCTGTGTGTATCTGTGTGTATCTGTGTGTGTCTGTATCTGTGTATCTGTGTGTGTGTCTGTGTGTGTCTATGTGTATGTCTGTGTATCTGTGTCTGTGTGTGTGTCTGTGTGTATCTGTGTGTGTGTCTGTGTGTGTCTGTATCTGTGTGTGTCTGTATCTGTGTGTCTGTGTCTGTGTGTGTGTCTGTGTGTGTCTGTGTATCTGTGTGTGTCTGTATCTGTGTGTGTCTGTGTGTGTGTCTGTGTGTGGGGAGTGGTGGGTGTAGTGGTTAGCGCTACGCTGCGCTATGAACCTGGCGACCCGGGTTCGATTCCCGCTCACGGCTAACACCAGTAACGATTATCTGAACAGGTCCTGGGCCTCCCCTAGGTCGACTCAGCCGCAAATGAGTGCCTGATGCAAACATCGCCACTGGGGAGACAAAGGCGGCCGGGCGTGGTGCTGGCCACCCCACCCCCTCGTGTGCCACAGTGCCCGTAGCCTTCATAGGTGCTCGCTAACAGCACTTGCCCCTACAGTCTGTTCAGGCTACACGGGGGACCTTTGTCTGTGTGTGGTGTGTGTAGTACATAGACACTGCTACTGCTAACAGCACTTGCCCCTACGGCCCCTACTAGAGGCTACACGGGGGACCTTTGCCTGTGTGTGGTGTGTGTAGTACATAGACACTGCTACTGCTAACAGCACTTGCCCCTACAGCCCCTACTAGAGGCTACACGGGGGACCTTTGCCTGTGTCTGTGTGTGGTGTGTGTAGTACATAGACACTGCTACTACTAACAGCACTTGCCCCTACGGCCCCTGCTAGAGGCTACACGGGGGACCTTTGTCTGTGTCTGTGTGTAGTACATAGACACTGCTACTGCTAACAGCACTTGCCCCTACAGCCCCTGCTAGAGGCTACACGGGGGACCTTTGCCTGTGTCTGTGTGTGGTGTGTGTAGTACATAGACACTGCTACTACTAACAGCACTTGCCCCTACGGCCCCTACTAGAGGCTACACGGGGGACCTTTGCCTGTGTCTGTGTCTGTGTGTAGTACATAGACACTGCTACTACTAACAGCACTTGCACCTACAGCCCCTACTAGAGGCTACACGGGGGACCTTTGCCTGTGTGTGGTGTGTGTAGTACATAGACACTGCCGCTACCAACAGCACTTGCCCCACAACATGCTAGAGGCTATCTTACAAAGGCACTGCTGCTACTCGCTACTGACAGCACTTGCCCCACAAGTCTGTTGCAGGCTATACGTGCCGCCTTTGCCTGTACATATATATACATGTGAGATTGTGATATCATCATCATCATCATCAAAGTTGTCCAGACAGTACATCGGGCGGAAATGCCATGGGTTGTACTGCCGTGCCAGGCTAGGTGCACGAGGAGGTCACGTGACAGACCATGCAGATGCCATGGGTTGTACTGCTGTGCCAGGCTAGGTGCATGAGGTCACGTGGCAGACCCAGCAGGTGCCATGGGTTGTACTGCTGCTGTGCCAGGCTAGGTGCATGAGGTCACGTGGCAGACCATGCAGATGCCATGGGTTGACTGCTGCTGTGCCAGGCTAGGTGCACGAGGAGGTCACGTGACAGACCATGCAGATGCCATGGGTTGACTGCTGCTGTGCCAGGCTAGGTGCATGAGGTCACGTGGCAGACCCAGCAGGTGCCATGGGTTGTACTGCCGTGCCAGGCTAGGTGCACGAGGAAGAGGTCACGTGACAGACCCTGCAGATGCCATGGGTTGACTGCTGCTGTGCCAGGCTAGGTGCATGAGGTCACGTGGCAGACCCAGCAGGTGCCATGGGTTGTACTGCTGTGCCAGGCTAGGTGCATGAGGAGGTCACGTGACAGACCCTGCAGGTGCCATGGGTTGACTGCTGCTGTGCCAGGCTAGGTTCATGAGGAGGTCACGTGACAGACCCTGCAGGTGCCATGGGTTGACTGCCGTGCCAGGCTAGGTGCACGAGGAGGTCACGTGACAGACCATGCAGATGCCATGGGTTGACTGCTGCTGTGCCAGGCTAGGTGCATGAGGTCACGTGGCAGACCCAGCAGGTGCCATGGGTTGTACTGCTGTGCCAGGCTAGGTGCATGAGGAGGTCACGTGACAGACCCTGCAGGTGCCATGGGTTGACTGCTGCTGTGCCAGGCTAGGTTCATGAGGAGGTCACGTGACAGACCCTGCAGGTGCCATGGGTTGACTGCTGTGCCAGGCTAGGTGCATGAGGAGGAGGTCACGTGACAGACCATGCAGGTGCCATGGGTTGACTGCTGCTGTGCCAGGCTAGGTGCATGAGGAGGTCACGTGACAGACCCAGCAGGTGCCATGGGTTGTACTGCTGTGCCAGGCTAGGTGCATGAGGAGGTCACGTGACAGACCATGCAGGTGCCATGGGTTGACTGCTGCTGTGCCAGGCTAGGTGCATGAGGAGGTCACGTGACAGACCCAGCAGGTGCCATGGGTTGTACTGCTGTGCCAGGCTAGGTGCATGAGGAGGTCACGTGACAGACCATGCAGGTGCCATGGGTTGTACTGCTGTGCCAGGCTAGGTGCATGAGGAGGAGGTCACGTGGCAGACCCAGCAGGTGCCATGGGTTGACTGCTGCTGTGCCAGGCTAGGTGCAGGAGGTCACGTGACAGACCCTGCAGATGCCATGGGTTGACTGCTGCTGTGCCAGGCTAGGTGCATGAGGTCACGTGGCAGACCCAGCAGGTGCCATGGGTTGTACTGCTGTGCCAGGCTAGGTGCACGAGGAAGAGGTCACGTGACAGACCCAGCAGGTGCCATGGGTTGACTGCTGTGCCAGGCTAGGTGCACGAGGAGGAGGTCACGTGACAGACCATGCAGATGCCATGGGTTGACTGCTGCTGTGCCAGGCTAGGTGCATGAGGTCACGTGACAGACCATGCAGATGCCATGGGTTGACTGCTGCTGTGCCAGGCTAGGTGCATGAGGTCACGTGACAGACCCTGCAGCAGGTTCCATGGGTTGTACTGCCGTGCCAGGCTAGGTGCACGAGAAAGAGGTCACGTGACAGACCATGCAGGTGCCATGGGTTGTACTGCCGTGCCAGGCTAGGTGCATGAGGAAGAGGTCACGTGGCAGACCCTGCAGGTGCGATGGGTTGTACTGCTGTGCCAGGCTAGGTGCATGAGGTCACGGGACAGACCCTGCAGGTGCCATGGGTTGACTGCTGTGCCAGGCTAGGTGCAGGAGGTCACGTGACAGACCCTGCAGGTGCCATGGGTTGTACTGCTGTGCCAGGCTAGGTGCAGGAGGTCACGGGGCAGACCCAGCAGGTGCCATGGGTTGACTGCTGTGCCAGGCTAGGTGCATGAGGAAGAGGTCACGTGAACAGACCCAGCAGGTGCCATGGGTTGACTGCCGTGCCAGGCTAGGTACACCTAGCCTGTGCCAGGCTAGGTGCAGGAGGAGGTCACGTGACAGACCCTGCAGGTGCCATGGGTTGTACTGCTGTGCCAGGCTAGGTGCAGGAGGTCATGGGATAGACCCAGCAGGTGCCATGAGTTGACTGCTGTGCCAGGCTAGGTTCATGAGGAGGTCACGTGGCGGACCCTGAAGGTGCCATGGGATGTACTGCTGTGCGAGGCTAGGTGCATGAGGTCACGGGACAGACCCTGCAGGTGCCATGGGTTGACTGCTGTGCCAGGCTAGGTGCATGAGGTCACGGGACAGACCCTGCAGGTGCCATGGGTTGACTGCTGTGCCAGGCTAGGTGCATGAGGTCACGGGACAGACCCTGCAGGTGCCATGGGTTGACTGCTGTGCCAGGCTAGGTGCAGGAGGAGGAGGTCACGGGACAGACCCAGCAGGTGCCGTGGGTTGTACTGCTGTGCCAGGCTAGGTGCAGGAGGAGGAGGTCACGGGACAGACCCAGCAGGTGCCATGGGTTGACTGCTGTGCCAGGCTAGGTGCAGGAGGAGGTCACGGGGCAGACCCTGCAGGTGCCATGGGTTGACTGGCCTTGGATCGAACCCACGACCTCCTGTACACCAGGCAAGGTAGTCAACAACTCCCAGGGTCTGGGATCGATCCCACGACCTCCTGTACACCAGGCGAGGTAGTCAACATCTCCCAGGGTCAGGGATCGAACCCACGACCTCCTGTGTACCAGGCGAGGTAGTCAACATCTCCCAGGGTCTGGAATCGAACCCACGACCTCCTGTAGACCAGGCGAGGTAGTCAACATCTCACAGGATCTGGGATTGAACCCACGACCTCCTGTAGATCAGGCGAGGTAGTCAACATCTCCCAGTGTCTGAGATTGAACCCACGACCTCCTGTACACCAGGCGAGGTAGTCAACATCTCCCAGTGTCTGAGATCGAACCCACGACCTCCTGTAGACCAGGCGAGGTAGTCAACATCTCCCAGGGTCTGGGATCGATCCCACGACCTCCTGTAGACCAGGCGAGGTAGTCAACATCTCCCAGGGTCTGGGATCGATCCCACGACCTCCTGTAGACCAGGCGAAGTAGTCAACATCTCCCAGGGTCCGGGATCGAACCCACGACCTCCTGTAGACCAGGCGAGGTAGTCAACATCTCCCAGGGTCCGGGATCGAACCCATGACCTCCTGTAGACCAGGCGAGGTAGTCAACATCTCCCAGGGTCCGGGATCGAACCCACGACCTCCTGTAAACCTGGCGAGGTGGTCAGCATCTCCCAGGGTCTGGGATCGAACCCACGACCTCCTGTAGACCTGGCGAGGTAGTCAACATCTCCCAGTGTCTGAGATTGAACCCACGACCTCCTGTAGACCAGGCGAGGTAGTCAACATCTCCCAGTGTCTGAGATTGAACCCACGACCTCCTGTAGACCAGGCGAGGTAGTCAACATCTCCCAGTGTCCGGGATCGAACCCACGACCTCCTGTAAACCTGGCGAGGTAGTCAACATCTCACAGGGTCTGGGATCGAACCCACGACCTCCTGTAGACCTGGCGAGGTAGTCAACATCTCCCAGTGTCTGAGATTGAACCCACGACCTCCTGTAGACCAGGCGAGGTAGTCAACATCTCCCAGTGTCTGAGATTGAACCCACGACCTCCTGTAGACCAGGTGAGGTAGTCAACATCTCCCAGGGTCTGAGATTGAACCCACGACCTCCTGTAGACCTGGCGAGGCAGTCAGCATCTCCCAGTGTCTGAGATTGAACCCACGACCTCCTGTAGACCAGGCGAGGTAGTCAACATCTCGGAGAGAGAGAGAGACGCAGGCTCCAGACCGCCAGGGGTCACGCGAACACCGAGCTCACGGCCAAATAAAACCTCCGGTGTTTGGTCAACTTGGTCGCGAAGGGTCTCGAGATTTGAAGCTTTAAGTGACGGCACGGATCGACGCCCTTCGATTCTTTCGGTAAAATTCACGGAGGGTCGACGCAAAACAAATGAAAGCAACAGATCGACCGGCGCTCGCCCGAAGGACGGTGAGATGGTCCCGAGGTCGAAACGTCGCGACCCGTCTTCATTTTGTCTACCTACGAACACAGAGGTCGCAACCGGGTACCCGATACCCGTACCCTACCCGATACCCGGCTACCCGTACCCGGCCGGGTACGGGTACCAGTTTGCGACCCTGGTGCGGCCGGGTACGGGTACGGGTAGGCCGTGAGTCACTGATGAGTCACCGTGATTGTCACTCATTTCCCAACGTCTCGTCTCTTCTCACAATTCAAGTTCCTAGAATCAACCCACCCACGCCTGCAACATGGCTTCATCCCAGAGGTCGCAATCAGGTACCCGATACCCGTACCCTACCCGTACCCGACCGGGTACGGGTAGGGTACGGGTACGGCTGGGTACGGGTACCCGTTTGCGACCCTGGTGCGGTACGGGTACGGTTACGGGTAAGGCTGTGAGTCACTGGTGAGTCGCCGTTTGTCACTCATTTCGGGTAGGGTACGGGTAGGGAACGGGTACCCGTACCCGGCCGGGTACGGGTACGGTTACGCCGTGAGTCACTGGTGAGTCACCGTTTGTCACTCATTTCCCAACGTCTTGTCTCTTCTCACAATGCAAGTTCCTAGAATCAACCCACCCGCCATGCCTGCAACACGGCTTCATCCCAGAGGTCGCAATCGGGTACCCGATACCCGTACCCTACCCGTACCCTACCCGTACCCGTACCCGGCCGGGTACGGGTACCCGTTTGCGACCCTGGTGCGGCCGGGTACGGGTAAGGAATCAGAACCCGATTGCGATCTCTGCTACGAACCAAAGAGCTTGGGTTGTGGAGGCTCGCAACAAGAAACGTTGGACGGTTTGTCAACAACGGCATCAACAACGTGAACAACAACGTCAACAACATCAACAACAACGTCAACAACATCAACAACAACGTCGACTAATTCTCTTTGGTTCCTGCGGACGGCGAACCGACAAGGTCGCAAATTTAAACAAAATCTCGACAGGATCATCACCGTATCATCATCACCATCATCACCATGTCATCATTATTATCAGTTTAACACTTGAGGCTTTCGCGACCAATATTATTCATAATCAACGTTGTTTGGGTTTAGATCGCAGCGTTATTATTTATAAATGTGTCGTAACCCTCCACCACCCGACACACGGCAGATCAGTAAAAAACAGTGTCACGTTGACAAAAGACAAAATAGTTCCCTGCTTTAGCCCACCCAGTGTGTGTTGAAGCGTGAAACCACAACATTTACAATTTGAGGAGTACGACGTTTCAATTACCAGCGAAACGTCGTGCTACTCAAAAATTGTGAATGTTGTGGTTTCGGAATGGGGCTAAAGCAGTGAACTATTTTGTCTTTTGTCAACGTGACACTTTTTTTACTGATTGGCCGTGTCGGGTGGTGGAGGGTTACGACACATTTATAAATAATAACGCGATCTAAACCCAAACAACTTTTGATTATGAATCATTATTATCATCATCACCACATCACCACATCATCATCGTCATCGTCGTCGTCTTGAATGATGACGCTATACAGCACGAATTTTATGCCAGGGTACTAAGTGTTCTTTTCTAATCGCTAATGCCTCTAAGGCACACAGAATCATTTGGGTCTGACCCTGCCAAGGCAACACAGGCAGGCGTGCCTCGAAATTCAATAAATCTAGGCGCAAACTTGGAAAAGCAACATCATCCAAACCACTTCATCTTCTTGGTTCTTTCGGTAAAGTCGTCACGTAGAAGGGAAATAATAAAATAATAAAACATTATAAAGTACAATTCTCACGACGTTTCGGCCACAACGCAAGCAGCCGTCCTCAGGTGAAGAACAGGTCTGTCGGGGAGACGGCTTCTGAATGAGCACCACCAAGCTTGGCAGCGTATATACTTAAATATATACTTAAATATACGCTGCCAAGCTTGGTGGTGTTCAGAAGAACAGGTCTGTCGGAAAGACAGCTTCTGAATGAGCACCACCAAGCTTGGCAGCGTATATACTTAAATATATACTTAAATATACGCTGCCAAGCTTGGTGGTGTTCAGAAGAACAGGTCTGTCGGAAAGACAGCGTCCGAATGAGCACCACCAAGCTTGGCAGCGTATATACTTAAATATATACTTAAATATATGCTGCCAAGCATGGTGGTGTTCAGAAGAACAGGTCTGCCGGAAAGACAGTGTCTGAATGAGCACCACCAAGCTTGGCAGCGTATATACTTAAATATATACTTAAATATACGCTGCCAAGCTTGGTGGTGTTCAGAAGAACAGGTCTGCCGGAAAGACAGCGTCCGAATGAGCACCACCAAGCTTGGCAGCGTTTATACTTAAATATATACTTAAATATACGCTGCCAAGCATGGTGGTGTTCAAACAGGTCTGTCGGAAAGACAGCGTCTGAATGAGCACCACCAAGCTTGGCAGCGCATATACTTAAATATACGCTGCCAAGCTTGGTGGTGTTCAGAAGAACAGGTCTGTCGGAAAGACAGAGTCTGAATGGGCACCACCAGGCTTGGCAGCGTATATTTAAGCTGGGTTAGAGGGGGAAGGGCGCCTTGATATGCAAATTCCTTTGGTTCTGTGTTTAATCTCTCTCTCAAATGTAGCATTCTCAGGAAGAACGTAATCAACCAGGTAGGGTGTTGATTGTTATGTTATCCGACTCTCTGTTGTAGTAGTGTATAGTGTAGTGTAGTAGTGTATAGTGTAGTGTATAGTGTAGTGTATAGTGTATAGTGTAGTGTATAGTGTAGCGTAGTAGTGTATAGGTAGGGTGTTGACTGTTATTCTATCCGACTCTCCGTTGTAGTAGTGTATAGTGTAGTGTAGTCGTGTATAGTGTAGTGTGTAGTGTAGTGTATAGTGTAGCGTAGTAGTGTATAGGTAGCGTGTTGATTGTTATGTTATCCGACTCTCTGTTGTAGTAGTGTATAGTGTAGTGTAGTAGTGTATAGTGTAGTGTATAGTGTAGTGTATAGTGTAGTGTAGTAGTGTATAGTGTAGTGTATAGTGTAGTGTAGTAGTGTATAGTGTAGAAGTGTATATAGTGTATATAGTGTAGTAGTATGTAGTGTATAGTGTAGTGTATAGTGTAGTGTAGTAGTGTATAGGTAGGGTGTTGACTGTTATGTTATCCGACTCTCTGTTGTATTACATTACATCTCTAACTATACTAGATTTGTGTTTCTATTTCATTTACACCTGACGACGATGGCTTGTGTTGCAATCGAAACATCTTATGCTAGCATTTAATTCATTGCCTTCTCTTCATACGTCACTTTACCGAAAGAACCACAGAGTTTTTACACCATTGGAACCTCATTTGCCAGCAAAAAAAATATGATAATTGGTTTTTCACCCTTTTATCTGGCAACAAAACAGTTTTGTTACCAGACAAAAGGGTAATTTAAGAATCATATCGACACGTTCTGCACGTTTTGATGGATGAACAATTAGAAAACAACACTTACTACCCGGCAACAAAAACGTCAAATGTTTGATTGTTACACGGCGATCAAGCTTATCATCGAATGACGACATGGATATTGCCGGGCGGGAGGGAACAACGCTCACGCGGCCGCTGATTGGATGGCGGGTAGAGCATGTGACCGGTGATGTCACAAAGGGGGGGGTGGGGCAGGCACGGAGACACGCCCATAACCAAAGAGACACGCGCAGAGAGACACACAGAGACCCAACACTGCACCATAGACTCAACACTGCCCCATAGACTCAACACTGCCCCATAGACTCAACACTGCACCATAGACTCAACACTGCCCATAGACTCAACACTGCACCATAGACTCAACACTGCCCCATAGACTCAACACTGCACCATAGACTCAGCACTGCCCCATAGACTCAACACTGCCCCATAGACTCAACACTGCCCCATAGACTCAACACTGCCCCATAGACTCAACACTGCACCATAGACTCAACACTGCACCATAGACTCAACACTGCCCCATAGACTCAACACTGCACCATAGACTCAACACTGCCCCATAGACTCAACACTGCACCATAGACTCAACACTGCACCATAGACTCAACACTGCACCATAGACTCAACACTGCACCATAGACTCAACACTGCACCATAGACTCAACACTGCCCCATAGACTCAACACTGCACCATAGACTCAACACTGCACCATAGACTCAACACTGCACCATAGACTCAACACTGCACCATAGACTCAACACTGCACCATAGACTCAACACTGCCCCATAGACTCAACACTGCACCATAGACTCAACACTGCACCATAGACTCAACACTGCACCATAGACTCAACACTGCCACCCATAGACTCAACACTGCACCATAGACTCAACACTGCCACCCATAGACTCAACACTGCCACCCATAGACTCAACACTGCACCATAGACTCAACACTGCACCATAGACTCAACACTGCACCATAGACTCAACACTGCACCATAGACTCAACACTGCACCATAGACTCAACACTGCACCATAGACTCAACACTGCCCCATAGACTCAACACTGCCCCATAGACTCAACACTGCACCATAGACTCAACACTGCACCATAGACTCAACACTGCACCATAGACTCAACACTGCACCATAGACTCAACACTGCACCATAGACTCAACACTGCCACCCATAGACTCAACACTGCACCATAGACTCAACACTGCACCATAGACTCAACACTGCACCATAGACTCAACACTGCCCCATAGACTCAACACTGCCCCATAGACTCAACACTGCACCATAGACTCAACACTGCACCATAGACTCAACACTGCCCCATAGACTCAACACTGCACCATAGACTCAACACTGCACCATAGACTCAACACTGCACCGTAGACTCAACACTGCACCAGACTCAACACTGCCCCATAGACTCAACACTGCCCCATAGACTCAACACTGCACCATAAACTCAACACTGCACCGTAGACTCAACACTGCACCATAGACTCAACACTGCACCGTAGACTCAACACTGCACCATAGACTCAACACTGCCCCATAGACTCAACACTGCCCCATAGACTCAACACTGCCCCATAGACTCAACACTGCCCCATAGACTCAACACTGCACCATAGACTCAACACTGCCCCATAGACTCAACACTGCCCCAGACTCAACACTGCCCCATAGACTCAACACTGCACCATAGACTCAACACTGCACCATAGACTCAACACTGCCCCATAGACTCAACACTGCACCATAGACTCAACACTGCCACCCATAGACTCAACACTGCACCATAGACTCAACACTGCACCATAGACTCAACACTGCAACCATAGACTCAACACTGCACCATAGACTCAACACTGCCCCATAGACTCAACACTGCACCGTAGACGCAACACTGCCCCATAGACTCAACACTGCACCATAGACTCAACACTGCACCATAGACTCAACACTGCACCATAGACTCAACACTGCCCCATATACTCAACACTGCACCATAGACTCAACACTGCACCATAGACTCAACACTGCCCATAGACTCAGCACTGCCCCCCATAGACTCAACACTGCCACCCATAGACTCAACACTGCACCATAGACTCAACACTGCACCATAGACTCAACACTGCAACCATAGACTCAACACTGCACCATAGACTCAACACTGCCCATAGACTCAACACTGCACCATAGACTCAACACTGCACCATAGACTCAGCACTGCACCATAGACTCAACATTGCCCCATAGACTCAACACTGCACCATAGACTCAACACTGCACCATAGACTCAACACTGCACCATAGACTCAACACTGCACCATAGACTCAGCACTGCACCATAGACTCAACACTGCACCATAGACTCAACACTGCACCATAGACTCAACACTGCACCATAGACTCAACACTGCCCCATAGACTCAACACTGCCCCATAGACTCAACACTGCCCCATAGACTCAACACTGCCACCCATAGACTCAACACTGCCCCATAGACTCAACACTGCCACCCATAGACTCAACACTCCATGTCTCTCCGTGTGTCTCTCTCTCTCCGTGTCTCTCTACCCGTGTCTCTCTCTCTCTCCGTGTCTCTCTCTCTGCGTCTCTCTCTCCCCGTGTCTCTCTCTGCATCTCTCTACCCGTGTCTCTCTACCCGTGTCTCTCTCTCCTTGTCTCTCTCTCCTTGTCTCTCTCTCTGCGTCTCTCTCTCCCCGTGTCTCTCTCTCTCCCCGTGTCTCTCTCTCTCCCCGTGTCTCTCCCGTGTCTCTCTCTGCGTCTCTCTCCCCGTGTCTCCCCCTGTGTCTCTCACTCCCCGTGTCTCTCTCTTCCCGTGTCTCTCTCTCTGCGTCTCTCTCTCCCCGTGTCTCTCACTCCTCGTATCTCTCTCTCCCCGTGTCTCTCTCACTCCCCGTGTCTCTCACTCCTCGTGTCTCTCTCTCCCCGTGTCTCTCTCCGCGTCTCTCACTCTCCGTGTCTCTCTCTCCCCGTGTCTCTCTCCGTGTCTCTCTCCCCGTGTCTCTCTCCGTGTCTCTCTCGGTGTCTCTATCTCTGTGTCTCTCTCTCTCCGTGTCTCTCTCCGTCTCTCTCTCCGTGTCTCTCTCTTTGTGTCTCTCTCTCCCCGTGTCTCCCCCCGTGTCTCTCTTCGTGTCTCTCTCCGTGTCTACCCCCGTGTCTCTCTCTCCGCGTGTCTCTACCTCCGTGTCTCCCCGTGTCTCTCCCCGTGTCTCTCTCCGCGTCTCACTCTCCGTGTCTCTCTCACTCCCCGTGTCTCTCTCTCCCCGTGTCTCTTTCTGTCTCTCTCTCCCCGTGTCTCACTCCCAGTGTCTCTCACTCCCCGTGTCTCTCCCCGTGTCTCTCTCTCCCCGTGTCTCTCTCTGTCTCTCACTCCCCGTGTCTCTCTCCGTGTCTCTTCCCGTGTCTCTCTCTCCGCGTCTCACTCCGCGTCTCACTCCCCGTGTCTCTCTCCGTCTCTCTCCCCGTGTCTCTCTCTCCGTGTCTCTCTCTCCGCGTCTCACTCCGCGTCTCACTCCCCGTGTCTCTCTCTGTCTCTCTCTCTCCGTGTCTCCCCCCGCATCTCTCACTCCGCGTCTCTCTCCCCGTGTCTCTCTCCCCGTGTCTCCCCCCGTGTCTTTCTCTCTGCGTCTCACTCCCCGTGTCTCTCTCCCCGTGTCTCTCACTCCCCGTGTCTCTCAGCCATCGTCCCCTCCCAGCCTCAGCTCTGCCGTGGCCCTCTGAAGCTCCGAGCTGATTCGCCGTCCCGGACTCTCCTCGCAATCCGATTGGCCGCTCTCCGTGCCTGCCCCGGCCTCCTCCGATTGGTCGGTCTCCACAGACCCCGCCGCCACCGCCGATTGGCCGGGACCCACCCCCACGAAAGCCGCCTCCTCCTCCTCCGATTGGCCGTCGTCCCGGGGGGCTACGGGCGCCCGAGGTCCCGGCCAATCGGGACGCGCCTTCTTGTCGCCGTGGTGACGGGAGGGGAGGGGGGGCAAGGTGCGGGGGGAGGGTGGGGGGCGGCCCTCGCTCCAGCGCCGCTTGAGGCGCATCTTCAACGGCATCAGACCCCCGGGAGATGCCACTTCCTGTCCACGGGGACCCACTTCCTGTCCCCAAGGAACCACTTCCTGTGCACGGGAGTCCACTTCCTGTCCGCGGGGACTCATTTCCTGTCTCCGCGGAACCACTTCCTGTCCACGGGGGACCACTTCTTGTGCACGGGAATCCACTTCCTGTCCACGGGAACCCACTTCCTGTCCACGGGAACCCACTTCCTGTCTCCGCGGAAGCACTTCCTGTCCACGGGAACCCACTTCCTGTGCACGGGAGTCCACTTCCTGTCTACGGAGACCCACTTCCTGTCCACGGGAGTCTACTTCCTGTCCACGGAGACCCACTTCCTGTCCACGGAGACCCACTTCCTGTGCACGGAGACCCACTTCCTGTCCACGGAGACCCACTTCCTGTCCACGGAGATCCACTTCCTGTCGCCGGACAACGTGGCTCTCACTCTCCCCAAGAGCACGGCTGCTGCTGCCGCCACCACCACCACCGCCACCGCCACCACCACCGCCACCACCACCACCGCCACCACCGCAACCACCACCCGCGGTCTCCCGAACGCCAAATCCGCCGGTCTTTTCCCCATCCAAGTACCCAACGGCAGACCCTTCCGAGTACCCAAAACCTCCCTTATTTTCCCCCTCCGAGTACCCAAACCCCCCCGTCTTTTCCCCGCGCCCCACGCCGTTACCGCTTCTCCCGGCTTCTCGACGCCCGCCCAACGCCAGGCCCCGGGGCCTTCCGCAGGCTTCGCTCAGGGAGCGGCCCCGAGGGAGGCGACCCCGCTCGGACGCCTCAACCGCCGCCTCAACCGCCCTCCAACCGTCGCCGCCGAAGGTCGTTGCGGCCGTTGTTGCCGTTGAGGCTGCTGCTGCTGCCGACGTTGACGACGATGATGACGCTGCCGCTGAAAACGACGGAGTCTCGACATGACCACCTCCTCCACGACCTCCGCCCCTCTCCTCCTCCTCCCCCGCGGCATTCTGGGTTGCCGCCCCGTGAGTTTCCCCGCTAACCATCGTCGGCAGCGGCGCTCCAAACACCTCATCGTCATCATCGTCCTCAAGGTCCAGATCCTCCGGAGCTAACAACTCCTCGTCGCTGATGTCCGTCACCTCCACGGTGGTGTCTTCCTCGCCCCCGGGGGACGACGAGGCACAGCGGAGCGAGGACGACGGTGACGGTGACGGTGAGCAACCCTGGCCCGCCGTGGCCTCCCCGCCGATCGCTCCTCCCGCTCCCGTCGGCGTGGCAACCCCTTGGCCTACTACATCTCCACCACCACCACCAGCGGCGGTGGCTGCGGCTGCGGCTGCGGCGGCAGCAGCCATCTTACCCTTGCGTCCCAGGGGCGGAGGTTGGAGTTTGAACTTGAAGCCGGATTCTCTGTCGTCATCCGAGTCTTCAGGCTCCTGCCGCTGATGATGCTGCTGCTGCTGCCGATGCTGCTGCTGCAGCTGGTGATGGTGCAGCTGCTGATAATGCTGCTGCTGCTGATGATGCTGCTGCTGCAGTGACAAAAAGTGCAACAGGTTCTGCTGCTGCTGCTGCTGGTGGTGGTGGTGAAACGCCGGGGACAAGGGCATGCCGGCGGAGGAGCCCCCCGGCAGAATAAGACCGCCTCCTCCTCCACCTCCACCTCCTCCTCCACCTCCACCTCCCGGCCCGCCGATTCGCTGAGGCTGGGGGACTACCAACAATCCACCACCACCACCGCCACCGCCACCAGCCCAGGAAGCGGCCAAAGAACCGTGCAGTGGGTAGTGGGGGAACGTCCGCGGCGAGAGGTGGTAGTTGTAGACGGACCTTGCGTGCGCCTCCAGGTACCGCTTGAGGTCCTCCGCTGAGAACGAGAAGTGACCCCCGCCGCCACCACCGCCGCCAGAGGAGGGAGGCCGTAGACCACCGCCGATGGGGCTGCAAAGTGACGATGGCGACGGCGAGAAGGGCAGAGAGCCGGACGGCAGCGGAGGAGAGAACGGGCTGAGGGGGTCCGTGTAGACCGCGGCAACACGCTGCTGCGGGAGGTGAGGGTGGTGCTGCTGGTGGTGGTGGTTGTTGCTGTTGTTGTTGTGTTGCGGGTGGCTCCCGACTGCGGCCGACGATGCGTTTGAAGAGGAGGAGGAGGAGGTTGAGGGGGGTGCGGAGAGAAGCCGAGAGGAGGAGGAGGAGGAGGATGAGGGGAGGAAGGAACGGAAGACAGGGCCCAGGCTCCCGGAAGCTCCGCCGCCGACGCCGCCAAAGTGAAACGGAAAGTGCATCGGCTGCTGCTGTTGCTGCTGTTGGTGGTGGCCGTGTCCGTGGTGGCCGTGTCCGTGGTGGTGGTGGTGGCCGTGGTTGTTGTTGTTGTTGTTGCCGCCGTGGCTCAGCGACTGGGGGGGCAACATCGCGGCCGACGCCGACGACTGAGGGGGAGGGGCGGACGCGGAAGAAGCGACGGACGACGATGAGGCGGCAGCAGAGGCGGAGGCGGCGTTGACCCCGTGGCGACGGGCCTCCTCTAGGAGGAGCAGGTGGTGGTGGTGGTGGTTGTTGTTGTTGTTGCTGCTGCTGTTGGTGGTGGCGGCGGTGGTGGCGGTGGATGAGGAAAGGTCGTCGAGTTCGGAGGAGGTAGTGGCGTCGCTGCAGTCACTGACGCTGCCGCCGCGAGCGGAACGCCTGGGCGGGAAGGGGGAGAGACACGGGGAGAGAGAGACACAGTGAGACAGAGAGAGACATGGGGAGAGAGACACGGTGAGACAGAGAGACATAGAGAGACAGAAACACAGAGACAGAGAGAGACACAAACAGAGACACAGACACACAGAGACACAGAGACACACAGACACACACACAGACACACACACAGTGACACACACACACACAGACACACAAAGTGTACACACAGACACACACACAGACACACACCCCCACATACACCTACACACACATACAGACACACACACAGTGACACACACAGACACACACCCCCACATACACCTACACACACATACAGACACACACACAGTGACACACACACACACACAGACACACACACACAGACACACAGACACAAACACACACACACACACAGACACACACACACAGACACACACATAGACACATACACACACACACAGACACACACACACACACAGACACACACACAGACACACACACACAGACACACAGACACACACAGACACAGAGACACACAGACACACACACACAGACACACACACACACACAGACACACAGACACAGACACACAGACACACAGACACACAGACACACAGACACAGAGACACACACACACAGACACACACACACAGACACACACACAGACACACACACACACTCACACACACACAGACACACACACACAGACACACACACAGACACACAGACACACACAGACACAGAGACACACACACACAGACACACACACACACAGACACACACACACACAGACACACACACACAGACACACACACACAGACACACACACACACACACAGACACACACACACAGACACAGACACACACACACACACAGACACACAGACACACACACACACACACAGACACACACACACACAGTCACACACACACAGACTCACCTGCCCTGACTGAAGCCTAGCTGGAAAGGCCCAGCTCCCGTTGGCGTGGCGACGGAGCCGTAGCCGGAGGTGACGGTGGCCGGGGAGTGCAGGGGGGGGGCCAGGGGCGAGGGGAGGGGGGCCAGGGGGGAGGGGAAGGGGCGAGGGGGGAGGGGGGGAGGGGAGGGGGAAGCAGAAACGAGATGCGGCCGAGGGAACGGCGGGGGCACTTTGGGGCACCGGGCCTAAAGGGGAGAGAGGGTGAGTGGTGAGTGGGTGAGTGGGTGGGTGGGTGAGCGAGTGACTGAGCAAGTGAGCGAGTGACTGAGTGAGCGTGTGAGTGAGCGAGTGAGCGAGTGAGTGAGTGAGTGAGCGTGTGAGCGAGTGAGCGAGTGACTGAGCGAGTGAGCGAGTGACTGAGTGAGCGTGTGAGTGAGCGAGTGAGTGGGTGAGCGAGTGAGTGGTTGAGCGACTGACCGAGTGAACGGGCGAGTGAGTGAGTGGGTGAGCGAGTGAGTGAGTAAGTGAGCGAGTGACTGAGTGAGTGAGGGAGTGAGTGAGTGAGTGAGGGAGTGGGTTGGGTTAGTGAGTGACTGAGTGGGTGGGTGAGTGAGTGGATGAGTGAGCGTGTGAGTGAGTAGGTGAGCGAGTGAGCGGGTGAGCGAGTGAGCGGGTGAGCGAGTGAGCGAGTGACTGGGTGAGCCGGTGAGTGATTGAGTGGGTGAGTGAGTGAGTGGGTGAGTGTGTTAGCGAGCGAGCGAGTGAGTGTGTGAGCGAGCGCGTCAGTGAGTGGGTGAGCGAGTGAGCGAGTGAGTGAGCGTGTGAGTGAGCGAGTGAGCGAGTGACTGAGCGAGTGAGTGGGTGAGTGTCTGAGTGAGTGAGCGGGTGAGCGAGTGAGTGAGCGAGTGAGTGGGTGAGTGTCTGAGTGAGTGAGTGAGTGACTGAGTGAGTGGGTGAGTGAGTGAGTGAGCGAGTGACTGAGTGAGCGTGTGAGTGACTGAGTGAGCGGGTGAGCGAGTGACTGAGTGGATTAGCGGGTGAGCGAGTGAGTGAGTGAGCGAGTGAGCGAGTGACTGAGCGAGTGACTGAGCGAGTGAGTGAGCGAGTGACTGAGCGAGTGAGTGAGTGACTGAGTGAGCGAGTGACTGAGTGAGCGTGTGAGTGACTGAGTGAGCGGGTGAGCGAGTGACTGAGTGGATGAGCGGGTGAGCGAGTGAGTGAGTGAGCGAGTGAGCGAGTGACTGAGCGAGTGACTGAGCGAGTGAGTGAGCGAGTGACTGAGCGAGTGAGCGAGTGACTGAGCGAGTGAGTGAGTGACTGAGTGAGCGAGTGACTGAGTGAGCGTGTGAGCGAGTGAGTGGATGAGTGAGCGTGTGAGTGAGCGGGTGAGTGAACGAGTGAGTCACCCATGTCGAGGAAGGGATAGTTGACCAGAACCAGCTTGTTGAAGTTAAACTTGTAGGTGAACCGTTTCCCTTTCGTCTTGTGCAGTATCCTCTTGTTGTAGTAGTAGCTACACACACACAGCAGAGGCAGAGGTATCATCATCAGAAGTAGTAGTAGTATCATCAGTAGTAGTAGTATCATCATCATCAGTAGTATCATCATCAGTAGTAGTAGTATCATCATCATCAGTAGTATCATCATCATCAGTAGTAGTATCATCATCATCAGTAGTAGTATCATCATCATCAGTAGTAGTATCATCATCAGTAGTATCAGTATCATCATCAGTAGTAGTAGTATCATCATCAGTAGTAGTATCATCATCAGTAGTAGTATCATCATCAGTAGTATCATCATCATCAGTAGTAGTAGTATCATCATCAGTAGTAGTATCATCATCAGTAGTAGTAGTATCATCATTATAAGTGTCTCTCACCCCGTGTCTCTCTCCCCGTGTCTCTCTCCCCGTGTCTCTCTCTCCCCGTGTCTCTCTCCCCGTGTCTCTCTCTCCCTGTGTGTCTCTCCCCGTGTCTCTCTCTCCATGTGTGTCTCTCTCCCTGTGTCTCTCTCCCCGTGTCTCTCTCTCCCCGTGTCTCTCTCCCCGTGTCTCTCTCCCCATGTCTCTCCCCGTGTCTCTCTCCCCGTGTCTCTCTCTCCCAGTGTCTCTCTCCCCGTGTCTCTCTCTCCCTGTGTGTCTCTCCCCGTGTCTCTCTCTCCATGTGTGTCTCTCTCCCTGTGTCTCTCTCCCCGTGTCTCTCTCTCCCCGTGTCTCTCTCCCCGTGTCTCTCTCTCCCTGTGTGTCTCTCTCCCTGTGTATCTCTCCCCGTGTCTCTCTCTCCCCGTGTCTCTCTCCCCGTGTCTCTCTCCCCGTGTCACTCTCCCCGTTTCTCTCTCTCCCCGTGTCTCCCCCCATGTCTCCCCCCGTGTCTCTCTCTCCCCGTGTCTCTCCCCCCGTGTCTCTCTCCCCGTGTCTCTCTCTCCCCGTGTCTCTCTCCCCGTGTCTCTCTCTCCCTGTGTGTCTCTCTCCCCGTGTCTCTCTCTCCCCGTGTCTCTCTCCCCGTGTCTCTCTCTACCCATGTCTCTCTCTCCCTGTGTCTCTCCCCCCGTGTCTCTCTCCCCGTGTCTCCCCCCTCAAGTCTCTCTCCCCGTGTCTCTCTCCCCCCGTGTCTCTCTCTCTCCGTGTCTCCCCGCGTGTCTCTCTCCCCGTCTCTCTCCCCATCTCTCTCCCCGTCTCTCCCCCCGTGTCACTCTCCCCGTGTCTCTCTCCCCGTGTCTCTCTCTCCCCGTCTCTCCCCCCGTGTCACTCTCCCCGTGTCTCTCTCTCCCCGTGTCTCTCTCCCCGTGTCTCTCTCCCCGTCTCTCTCTCCCCGTCTCTCTCTCCCCGTCTCTCTCCCCGTGTCTCCCCCCGTGTCTCTCTCTCCCCGTGTCTCTCTCCCCGTGTCTCTCCCCCCGTGTCTCTCTCTCCCCGTGTCTCTCTCCCCGTGTCTCTCCCTGTGTCGCTCTCTCCCCGTCTCTCTCTCCCCGTCTCTCTCCCGGTGTCTCCCCCCGTGTCTCTCTCTCCCCGTGTCTCTCTCCCCGTGTCTCTCTCCCCGTGTCTCTCCCCCCGTGTCTCTCTCTCCCCGTGTCTCTCTCCCCGTGTCTCTCCCTGTGTCGCTCTCTCCCCGTGTCTCTCTCCCTGTGTCTCCCCGTGTCTCTCTCTCCCCCCAAGTCTCTCTCCCCGTGTCTCTCTCTCCCCGTGTCTCTCCCCGTGTCTCTCCCATGTCTCTCTCTCCCCATGTCTCTCCCCGTCTCCCCGTGTCTCTCTCCCCCCGTGTCTCCCCCCGTGTCTCTCTCTCCCCGTCTCCCCGTGTCTCCCCCCGTGTCTCCCCCCCCCCGTGTCTCTCTCTCCCCGTGTCTCCCCCCGTGTCTCTCTTCTCTCCCCGTCTCCCCGTGTCTCCCCCCATGTCTCCCCCCCCCCCGTGTCTCTCTCTCCCCGTGTCTCCCCCCGTGTCTCTCTCTCCCCGTCTCCCCGTGTCTCCCCCCATGTCTCCCCCCCCCCGTGTCTCTCTCTCCCCGTGTCTCCCCCCGTGTCTCTCTCTCCCCGTCTCCCCGTGTCTCCCCCCATGTCTCCCCCCCCCCATGTCTCTCTCCCCCCGTGTCTCCCCCCGTGTCTCTCTCTCCCCGTCTCCCCGTGTCTCCCCCCATGTCTCCCCCCCCCCGTGTCTCTCTCTCCCCGTGTCTCCCCCCGTGTCTCTCTCTCCCCGTCTCCCCGTGTCTCCCCCCATGTCTCCCCCCCCCCGTGTCTCTCTCCCACCGTGTCTCCCCCCGTGTCTCTCTCTCCCCGTCTCCCTGTGTCTCCCCCCGTGTCACTCTCTCCCCGTGTCTCTCTCTCCCCGTGTCTCTCTCTCCCCGTGTCTCTCTCTCCCCGTGTCTCTCTCTCCCCGTGTCTCTCTCTCCCCATGTCTCCCCCCCCCCGTGTCTCTCTCCCCCCGTGTCTCCCCCCGTGTCTCTCTCTCCCCGTCTCCCCGTGTCTCCCCCCATGTCTCCCCCCCCCCGTGTCTCTCTCTCCCCGTGTCTCCCCCCGTGTCTCTCTCTCCCCGTCTCCCCGTGTCTCCCCCCATGTCTCCCCCCCCCCGTGTCTCTCTCCCCCCGTGTCTCCCCCCGTGTCTCTCTCTCCCCGTCTCCCCGTGTCTCCCCCCATGTCTCCCCCCCCCCGTGTCTCTCTCTCCCCGTGTCTCCCCCCGTGTCTCTCTCTCCCCGTCTCCCCGTGTCTCCCCCCATGTCTCCCCCCCCCCATGTCTCTCTCCTCCCGTGTCTCCCCCCGTGTCTCTCTCCCCCCGTGTCTCCCCCCATGTCTCCCCCCCCCCGTGTCTCTCTCCCCACGTGTCTCCCCCCGTGTCTCTCTCTCCCCGTCTCCCCGTGTCTCCCCCCATGTCTCCCCCCCCCCCGTGTCTCTCTCTCCCCGTGTCTCCCCCCGTGTCTCTCTCTCCCCGTCTCCCCGTGTCTCCCCCCATGTCTCCCCCCCCCCCGTGTCTCTCTCCCCCCGTGTCTCCCCCCGTGTCTCTCTCTCCCCGTCTCCCCGTGTCTCCCCCCATGTCTCCCCCCCCCCCGTGTCTCTCTCTCCCCGTGTCTCCCCCCGTGTCTCTCTCTCCCCGTCTCCCCGTGTCTCCCCCCATGTCTCCCCCCCCCCATGTCTCTCTCCTCCCGTGTCTCCCCCCGTGTCTCTCTCCCCCCGTATCTCCCCCCATGTCTCCCCCCCCCCCGTGTCTCTCTCCCCCCGTGTCTCCCCCCATGTCTCCCCCCCCCCATGTCTCTTTCTCCCCGTGTCTCCCCCCATGTCTCCCCCCCCCCCATGTCTCTCTCCCCCCGTGTCTCCCCCCGTGTCTCTCTCTCCCCGTCTCCCCGTGTCTCCCCCCATGTCTCCCCCCCCCCGTGTCTCTCTCCCCGTGTCTCCCCCCGTGTCTCTCTCTCCCCGTCTCCCTGTGTCTCCCCCCGTGTCACTCTCTCCCCGTGTCTCTCTCTCCCCGTGTCTCTCTCTCCCCGTGTCTCTCTCTCCCCGTGTCTCTCTCTCCCCATGTCTCCCCCCCCCCGTGTCTCTCTCCCCCCGTGTCTCCCCCCGTGTCTCTCTCTCCCCGTCTCCCCGTGTCTCCCCCCATGTCTCCCCCCCCCCGTGTCTCTCTCTCCCCGTGTCTCCCCCCGTGTCTCTCTCTCCCCGTCTCCCCGTGTCTCCCCCCATGTCTCCCCCCCCCCCGTGTCTCTCTCCCCCCGTGTCTCCCCCCGTGTCTCTCTCTCCCCGTCTCCCCGTGTCTCCCCCCATGTCTCCCCCCCCCCGTGTCTCTCTCTCCCCGTGTCTCCCCCCGTGTCTCTCTCTCCCCGTCTCCCCGTGTCTCCCCCCATGTCTCCCCCCCCCCCATGTCTCTCTCCTCCCGTGTCTCCCCCCGTGTCTCTCTCCCCCCGTGTCTCCCCCCATGTCTCCCCCCCCCCGTGTCTCTCTCTCCCCGTGTCTCCCCCCGTGTCTCTCTCTCCCCGTCTCCCCGTGTCTCCCCCCATGTCTCCCCCCCCCCGTGTCTCTCTCTCCCCGTGTCTCCCCCCGTGTCTCTCTCTCCCCGTCTCCCCGTGTCTCCCCCCATGTCTCCCCCCCCCCGTGTCTCTCTCTCCCCGTGTCTCCCCCCGTGTCTCTCTCTCCCCGTCTCCCCGTGTCTCCCCCCATGTCTCCCCCCCCCCGTGTCTCTCTCTCCCCGTGTCTCCCCCCGTGTCTCTCTCTCCCCGTCTCCCCGTGTCTCCCCCCATGTCTCTCCCCCCCCCCGTGTCTCTCTCTCTCCGTGTCTCTCTCCCCGTGTCTCTCTCTCCCCATGTCTCTCCCCGTCTCCCTGTGTCTCTCTCCCCCCGTGTCTCCCCCCGTGTCTTCTCTCTCCCCGTCTCCCTGTGTCTCCCCCCGTGTCACTCTCTCCCCGTGTCTCTCTCCCCCCGTGTCTCTCTCTCCCCATGTCTCTCCCCGTCTCCCCGTGTCTCCCCCCATGTCTCTCTCCCCCCGTGTCCCCCCCCGTGTCTCTCTCCCCCCGTGTCTCTGTCTTACCGCAGTGCCCGGCTCAACTTGTCGTAATTCATGTTCGGTTTGCACTTCCTGGAGCCCCAGAGCCGAGCCACCTCGTCCGGGTCGCGGATCACGAACTCCCCGTAGTCGCCCTCCCAGGCGATCACCCCGCGGAACTCGTCCTTCTGCAGCAGCTCCAGGATGAAGTGCCACAGCTGGATCTGTCGGGAGCCTGGGCTCGAGTCGGGCTTGTAGGCCCACTCCGGGAACGCCAGGCCTGGGATGGTGAGAGAGACACGGTAAGAGATAGACATGGGGAGAGAGAGACATGGGGAGAGAGAGACATGGGGGGAGACACGGTGAGAGACACGGGGAGAGAGACGCGGGGAGAGAGAGATGGGGAGAGAGACGGTGAGAGAGAGACACGGTGAGAGAGACGGGGAGAGAGAGACATGGGGAGAGAGAGACATGGGGAGAGAGAGACATGGGGGGAGACACGGGGAGAGAGACACGGGGAGAGAGAGAGACACGGTGAGAGAGACCGAGAGAGACACGGGGAGAGAGACGCGGTGAGAGAGAGACACGGGGAGAGAGACACGGTGAGAGAGACACGGTGAGAGAGACCGAGAGAGACACGGGGAGAGAGAGAGACACGGTGAGAGACACGGGGAGAGAGACGCGGGGAGAGAGAGAGACACGGTGAGAGAGACGCGGGGAGAGAGACGCGGGGAGAGAGAGATGGGGAGAGAGAGACATGGGGGGAGACACGGGGAGAGAGACACGGGGAGAGAGAGAGACACGGTGAGAGAGACCGAGAGAGACACGGGGAGAGAGACGCGGTGAGAGACACGGGGAGAGAGACGCGGGGAGAGAGAGATGGGGAGAGAGACGGTGAGAGAGACGGGGAGAGAGAGACACGGTGAAAGAGAGAGACGGGGAGAGACATGGGGGGAGACACGGGGAGAGAGACACGGGGAGAGAGAGAGACACGGTGAGAGAGACCGAGAGAGACACGGGGAGAGAGACGCGGTGAGAGAGAGACACGGGGAGAGAGACACGGTGAGAGAGACACGGTGAGAGAGACCGAGAGAGACACGGGGAGAGAGAGAGACACGGTGAGAGACACGGGGAGAGAGACGCGGGGAGAGAGAGAGACACGGTGAGAGAGAGACACGGTGAGAGAGACGCGGGGAGAGAGAGATGGGGAGAGAGACGGTGAGAGAGAGACACGGTGAGAGAGACGGGGAGAGAGAGACACGGTGAAAGAGAGAGACGGGGAGAGACACGGGGAGAGACACGGGGAGAGAGAGACGGGGAGAGAGAGACATGAGGAAAGACACAGAGAGAGACACGGGGAGGGAGAGACACAGTGAGAGAGAGAGACACGGTGAGAGACACGGTGAGAGACACGGGGAGAGAGCGACACAGGGAGAGACACGGGGAGAAAGACACGGGGAGAGAGAGACACGGGGGGAGAGACACGGGGAGAGAGACACGGGGAGAGAGACACGGGGAGAGAGACACGGGGAGAGAGAGACACGGGGGGAGACACGGGGAGAGACACGGGGAGAGAGAGACACGGGGGGAGACACGGGGAGAGACACGGGGAGAGAGACGGGGAGAGAGACACGGGGAGAGAGAGACACGGGGGGAGAGACACGGTGAGAGAGACACGGTGAGAGAGAGACACGGGGAGAGAGAGACACGGGGAGACGGGGAGAGAGAGACACGGTGAGAGAGAGACACGGGGAGAGACACGGAGAGAGACATGGGGAGAGAGAGACGGAGAGAGACACAGAAAGAGACACGGAGAGAGAGAGACACAGTGAGAGAGAGACACAGTGAGAGAAAGACACGGTGAGAGAGAGACACAGGGAGAGACACGGGGAGAGAGAGACACGGGGGGAGAGAGACACGGGGGGAGAGAGACACGGGGGGAGAGAGACACGGGGAGAGACACGGGGAGAGAGACGGGGAGAGAGAGACACGAGGAGAGAGAGACACGGGGAGAGAGAGACACGGTGAGACAGATGGGGAGAGAGACACGGTGAGAGACGGGGAGAGAGACACGGGGAGAGAGAGACACGGGGAGAGAGAGACACGGGGAGAGACACGGTGAGAGAGACAAGGTGAGAGAGACACACAGTGAGAGAGAGACACGGGGAGAGACATGGGGAGAGACACGGGGGGAGAGAGACACGGAGAGAGACACGGGGAGAGAGAGACACAGTGAGAGAGAGACATGGGGAGACGGGGAGAGAGAGAAACGGGGAGAGAGAGACGGGGGGAGAGAGACACGGGGAGAGAGAGACACGAGGAGAGACACGAGGAGAGAGACACGAGGAGAGAGACGCGGGGAGAGAGAGACACACGGAGAGAAAGACACGGGGAGAGAGACACGGGGAGAGAGACACGAAGATAAACACGTGTCTCTTTGAATATCTGTGTGTGTCTCTGTGTGTGTCTCTGTGTGTGTCTCTGTGTGTGTCTCTGTGTGTGTCTCTGTGTGTGTCTCTGTGTGTGTCTCTGTGTGTGTCTCTGTGTGTGTCTCTGTGTGTGTGTCTCTGTGTGTGTCTCTGTGAATCTCTGTGTGAGTCTCTGTGTGTATCTCTGTGCGTGTCTCTGTGTGTGTGTCTCTGTGTGTGTCTCTGTGTGTGTGGCTGTATGTGTCTCTGTGTGTGTCTCTGTGTGTGTCTCTTTGAATCTCTGTGTATGTCTCTGTGTGTGTCTCTGTGTGTGTCTCTGTGTGTGTCTCTGTGTGTGTCTCTGTGTGTGTCTCTGTGTGTGTCTCTGTGTGTGTCTCTGTGTGTGTATCTCTGTGTATTTCTCTGTGTGTGTCTCTTTGAATCTCTGTGTGTGTCTCTGTGTGTGTCTCTGTGTGTGTCTCTGTGTGTGTATCTCTGTGTCTCTGTGTGTGTCTCTGTGTGTGTATCTTTCTGTGTATCTTTCTGTGTATCTCTGTGTGTATCTCTGTGAATCTCTGTGTGTGTCTCTGTGTGTGTCTCTGTGTGTGTCTCTCTGTGTGTCTCTGTGTGTGTGTCTCTGTGTGTGTCTCTGTGTGTGTCTCTCTGTGTGTCTCTCTGTGTGTCTGTCTTTGTGTGTGTCTCTGTGTGTGTCTCTGTGTGTCTCTGTGTGTGTCTTTCTGTGTATCTCTGTGTGTATCTCTGTTTGTCTCTGTGTGTGTCTGTGTGTGTGTCTGTGTGTGTGTCTCTGTGTGTGTCTCTGTGTGTGTCTCTGTGTGTCTGTCTCTGTGTGTGTGTCTCTGTGTGTGTCTCTGTGTGTGTCTCTGTGTGTATCTCTGTGTCTCTGTGTGTCTCTGTGTGTGTCTCTGTGTGTGTCTCTGTGTGTATCTCTGTGTGTGTCTCTGTGTGTGTCTCTGTGTGTGTCTCTGTGTGTGTCTCTGTGTGTGTCACTCTCTGTGTCTCTCTGTGTGTCTCTCTGTGTGTCTCTGTGTGTCTGTCTCTGTGTATCTCTGTGTGTATCTCTGTGTGTCTCTGTGTGTCTCTGTGTGTGTCTCTGTGTGTCTCTCTGTGTGTCTCTGTGTGTCTGTCTCTGTGTGTGTGTCTCTGTGTGTGTCTCTGTGTGTATCTCTGTGTCTCTGTGTGTCTCTGTGTGTGTCTCTGTGTGTCTCTGTGTGTGTCTCTGTGTGTCTCTGTGTGTGTCTCTGTGTGTCTCTCTGTGTGTCTCTGTGTGTCTGTCTCTGTGTGTGTGTCTCTGTGTGTGTCTCTGTGTGTATCTCTGTGTCTCTGTGTGTCTCTGTGTGTGTCTCTGTGTGTGTCTCTGTGTGTCTCTGTGTGTGTCTCTGTGTGTGTCTCTGTGTGTCTCTGTGTGTGTCTCTGTGTGTGTCCCTGTGTGTGTCTCTGTGTGTGTCTCTCTCTGTGTGTATCAGACAAAGCGTCTCTCTGTTCTCTGCCTCAGACTCTGACGCCAGCCGCAAGAATTTGAAGAATTTACCCACAAACTCTCATACACACACACACTCATATACACACACACACTCATATACACACACACACTCATATACACACACACTCATACACACACTCATATACACACACACACATTCATACACACACTCATATATACACACACTCATACACACACTCATATACACACACACACATTCATACACACACTCATATATACACACACTCATATATACACACATTCATACACACACTCATACACACACTTATTTATACACACCCTGATATAAACATAAACACCCACAAACTCGCTCACCCACCAACCTACCCACCAACTCACTCACCAAACCACCAACCCACTCACCCACCCACCAAACCACCAACCCACCAATCCGCTCACCCACCAATCCGCTCACCCACCAACCCACTCACTCACCAACCCACTCAGCCACAAACCCACCCACCCACCTACTCACCCACCAGCCCACTCACCCACCAACCCACTCACCCATGAACTCACCCACCAACCTACTCACCCACCAGCCCACTCACCCAACAACCCACTCACCCATGAACTCACCCACCAATCTACTCACCCACCAGCCCACTCACCCAACAACCCACTCACCCATGAACTCACCAACCAACCCACTCACCCGCCAAACCACTCACCCACTCACCCACCAACCCACTCATCCACCAACTGACCCACCAACCAACCCACCCACTCACCCACCAACTCACCCACCCACCAACCCACTCACCCACCCACCCACTCACCCACCAACCCACCCACCCACCAACCCACCCACCCATGAACTCACCCACCAACCCACTCACCCACTCACCCACTCACTCACTCACCCACTCACCCACTCACCAACCAACCCACCAACCAACTCACCCATGAACTCACCCACCAACCCACTCATCCACTCACTCACCCTCTCACCCACCCACACACTCACCCACTCACCCACCAACCCCCTCACCTTCAACCCACTCACCAAACCAACTCACCCACCCACCAACTCTCTTCCCCACTCACACACCAACCCAATCACCCACTCACCCACCAACCCACTCACCCACCAACCCACTCACCCACCAACCCCCTCACCCACTCACCCACCAACTCACTCACCCACTCACTCACCAACCCCCTCACCCACTCACCCACCAACCCACTCACTCACCAACCCCCTCACTCATTCACCCACTCACTCACCCACCCACCCACTCACCCACCAACCCACCCACCCACTCACCCACCAACCCACCCACCCACCAACCCACCCACTCACTCACCCACCCATTCACTCACCCACCCACCCACTCACCCACTCACCCACCAACCCACTCACCCACAAACCCACCCACCCACCCACCAACCCACCAACCCACTCACCCACCAACCCACCAACCCACTCACCCACTCACCCACTCACCCACCAACCCACCCACCCACCCACCCACCAACCCACCAACCCACTCACCCACCAACTCACCCACCAACCCACTCACCCACCCACTCACCCACCAACTCACCCACCAACCCACTCACCCACCAACCAACTCACCCACCAACCCACCCACTCACCCACTCACCCACCAACCCACTCACCCACCAACCAACCCACCCACCCACCAACCAACCCACCCACCAACCAACTCACCCACCCACCCAATCACCCACCAACCAACTCACCCACCAACCAACTCACCCACCAACCCACTCACCCACCAACCTACTCACCCACCAACCCACCCACTCACCCACTCACCCACCAACCCACTCACCCACCAACCCACTCACCCACTCACCCACCAACTCACCCACCAACCCACTCACCCACCCACCCACTCACCCACCAACCCACTCACCCACCAACCAACCCACCCACTCACCCACCAACTCACCCACCCACCAACCCACTCACCCACCCACCCACTCACCCACCCACCAACCCACCCACCCATGAACTCACCCACCAACCCACTCACCCACTCACCCACTCACTCACTCCCCCACCCACTCACCCACCAACCCACCAACCCACTCACCCATGAACTCACCCACCAACCCACTCACCCACTCACCCTCTCACCCACCCACACACTCACCCACTCACCCACCAACCCCCTCACCCACCCACTCACTCACCCACTCACCCACCCAATCACCCACCCACTCACCCACCCACTCACCCACCCACTCACTCACCCACCAACCCACTCACCCACCAACCCACTCACCCACCCACCCACTCACTCACCAACCCACTCAACCACCCACCCACCCATTCACTCACCCACCCACTCACCCACCCACTCACTCACCCACCAACCCACTCACCCACCAACCCACTAACCCACCAACCCACTCACCCACCCACTCACCCAACCACCAACCCACTCACCCACTCACAAAATCACCCACCCACTCACTCACCCACCAACCCACTCACCTTCAACCCACTCACCCACCAACTCACCCACCCACCAACTCTCTCCCCCACTCACACACCAACCCAATCACCCACTCACCCACCAACCCACTCACCCACCAACCCACTCACCCACCAACCCACTCACCCACCAACCCTCTCACCCACCAACTCACTCACCCACTCACTCACCAACCCCCTCACCCACTCACCCACCAACCCACTCACTCACCAACCCCCTCACTCATTCACCCACTCACTCACCCACCCACCCACTCACCCACCAACCCACCCACCCACCCACTCACTCACCCACCCATTCACTCATCCACCCACCCACTCACCCACCCACCCACCCACCCACTCACCCACCCACCCACCCACCCACTCACCCACCCACCCACCCACTCACCCACCAATCCACCCACCCACCAACTCATTCACCCACCCACTCACCCAACAACCCACCCACCAACTCATTCACCCACCCACTCACCCAACAACCCACCCACCCACCAACCCACTCACCCACCAACCTACTCACCCACCAACCCACCCACTCACCCACTCACCCACCAACCCACTCACCCACCAACCCACTCACCCACTCACCCACCAACTCACCCACCAACCCACTCACCCACCCACCCACTCACCCACCAACCCACTCACCCACCAACCAACCCACCCACTCACCCACCAACTCACCCACCCACCAAACCACTCACCCACCCACCCACTCACCCCACCCACCAACCCACCCACCCATGAACTCACCCACCAACCCACTCACCCACTCACTCACTCACTCCCCCACCCACCCACCCACCAACCCACTCACCCATGAACTCACCCACCAACCCACTCACCCACTCACCCTCTCACCCACCCACACACTCACCCACTCACCCACCAACCCCCTCACCCACCCACTCACTCACCCACTCACCCACCCACTCACCCACCCACTCACCCACCCACTCACCCACCCACTCACTCACCCACCAACCCACTCACCCACCAACCCACTCACCCACCCACCCACTCACTCACCAACCCACTCAACCACCCACCCACCCATTCACTCACCCACCCACTCACCCACCCACTCACTCACCCACCAACCCACTCACCCACCAACCCACTAACCCACCAACCCACTCACCCACCCACTCACCCAACCACCAACCCACTCACCCACTCACAAAATCACCCACCCACTCACTCACCCACCAACCCACTCACCTTCAACCCACTCACCCACCAACTCACCCACCCACCAACTCTCTCCGCCACCCACTCACTCACCCACCCACCCACTCACCCACCAACCCACCCACCCACCAACCCACCCACTCACTCACCCACCCATTCACTCACCCACCCACCCACCCACTCACCCACCCACCCACCCACCCACTCACCCACCCACCCACCCACTCACCCACCCACCCACCCACCCACCCACTCACCCACCAATCCACCCACCCACCAACTCATTCACCCACCCACTCACCCAACAACCCACCCACCCACCAACTCATTCACCCACCCACTCACCCAACAACCCACCCACCCACCAACTCATTCACCCACCAACCCACCCACCCACCAACCCACTCACCCACCAACCCACTCACCTACCAACCCACTCACTCACTCACTCACCAACCCACTCACCCACCCACTCACTCACACACTCACCCACCCACTCACGCACCCACCCACTCACCCACCTACTCACCCACCCACTCACCCACCCACTCACTCACTCACCCACCCACTCACTGACCCACTCACCCACCCACTCACCCACCCACTCACCCACCCACTAACCCACCCACTCACCCACTCACTCACCCACCCACTCACCCACTCACCCACTCACCCACCCACACACTCACCCACCCACTAACCCACCCAACCACCCACTCACCCACCCACCCACCAACTCATTCACCCACCCACCCACTCATTCACCCACCCACCCACCCACCCACTCACCCACCCACCCATACACCCACTCACCCACCAATCCACCCACCCACCAACTCATTCACTCACCCACTCACCCAACAACCCACCCACCCACCAACTCATTCACCCACCCACTCACCCAACAACCCACCCACCCACCAACTCATTCACCCAACAACCCACCCACCCACCAACCCACTCACCCACCAACCCACTCACTCACCAACCCACTCACTCACACACTCACCAACCCACTCACACTCACCAACCCACTCACCCACCCACTCACGCACCCACCCACCCACTCACCCACCCAACCACCCACTCACCCACCCACCCACCCACCCACCCACCCACCCACCCACTCACCCACCCACCCACTCACCCACCCACCCACCCACTCACCCACCCACCCACTCACCCACCCACTCACCCACCCACCCACCCACCCACTCACCCACCCACCCACCCACTCACCCACCCACCCACCCACCCACCCACCCACTCACCCACCCACTCACCCACCCACCCACCCACTCACCCACCCACCCACTCACCCACCCACCCACTCACCCACCCACCCACCCACTCACCCACCCACCCACCCACCCACTCACCCACCCACCCACCCACCCACTCACCCACCCACCCACCCACTCACCCACCCACCCACTCACCCACCCACCCACCCACTCACCCACCGACCCACCCACTCACCCAACAACCCACCCACCCACCAACTCATTCACCCACCAACCCACTCACCCACCAACCCACTCACCTACCAACCCACTCACCCACCAACCCACTCACTCACCAACTCACTCACCCACTCACCCACCAACTCACCCACTCACTCACCCACCCACTCGCGCACCCACTCACTCACCCACTCACCAAATCAGTCACTCACCCACTCACCCACTCACTCACTCACCCACTCACCCACCAACCCACTCACTCACCCACCAACCCACTCACTCACTCACCCACTCACCCACCAACCCACTCACCCACCCACTCACTCACACACTCACCCACCCACCCACTCACCCACCCACTCACCCACCCACTCACCCACCCACCCACTCACTCACTCACCCACTCACTGACCCACTCACCCACCCACTCACCCACCCACTCACCCACCCACTCACCCACCCACTCACCCACCCACTCACCCACTCACTCACTCACTCACCCACCCACCCACTCACTCACTCACCCACTCACCCACACACTCACCCACCCACTAACCCACCCAACCACCCACTCACCCACCCACCCACCAACTCATTCACCCACCCACCCACCCACTCACCCAACCACCCGCTCACCCACCCACCCACTCACCCACCAATCCACCCACCCACCAACTCATTCACCCACCCACTCACCCAACAACCCACCCACCCACCAACTCATTCACCCACCCACTCACCCAACAACCCACCCACCCACCAACTCATTCACCCACCAACCCACCCACCCACCAACCCACTCACCCACGCACCAACCCACTCACTCACTCACCAACCCACTCACCCACCCACTCACTCACCCACCCACTCATGCACCCACCCACTCACGCACCCACCCACTCACCCACCCACCCTCCCACCCACCCACCCACCCACCCACCCACCCACCCACTCACCCACCCACCCACCCACCCACCCACTCACCCACCCACCCACTCACCCACCCACCCACCCACTCACCCACCCACCCACCCACTCACCCAACAACCCACTCACCCACCAACCCACTCACCCACCAACCCACTCACTCACTCACTCACCAACTCACTCACCCACTCACCCACTCACCCACCAACTCACTCACTCACCCACTCACTCACCCACCCACTCACGCACCCACTCACTCACCCACTCACCCACTCACTCACTCACCCACCCACCAACCCACTCACTCACCCACCAACCCACTCACTCACTCACACACCAACTCACTCACTCACCCACTAACCCACCAACCCACTCACCCACCCACCCACTCACCCACCAATCCACCCACCCACCAACTCATTCACCCACCCACTCACCCAACAACCCACCCACCCACCAACTCATTCACCCACCCACTCACCCAACAACCCACCCACCAACTCATTCACAGACCAACCCACCCACCCACCAACCCACTCACTCACTCACTCACCCACCCAGTCACTCACACACTCACCAACCCACTCACCCACCCACTCACCCACCCACCCACCCACTCACCCACCCACCCACCCACTCACCCACCCACTCACTCACCCACCCACCCACCCACTCACCCACCCACCCACCCACTCACCCACCCACCCACCCACTCACCCACCCACCCACCCACCCACTCACCCACCCACCCACCCACCCACTCACCCACCCACCCACCCACCCACTCACCCACCCACCCACCCACTCACCCACCCATCCACCCACTCACCCACCCACCCACTCACCCACTCACCCACCCACCCACTCACCCACCCACCCACCCACTCACTCACCCACTCACCCACCCACCCACCCACTCACCCACCCACTCACCCACTCACCCACCCACTCACCCACCCACCCACCCACTCACCCAACAACCCACCCACCCACCAACTAATTCACCCACCAACCCACTCACCCACCAACCCACTCACCCACCAACCCACTCACTCACCAACTCACTCACCCACTCACCCACCAACTCACTCACTCACCCACCCACTCACCCACCCACTCACGCACCCACTCACTCACTCACTCACCCACTCACTCACCCACTAACCCACTCACCCACCAACCCACTCACTCACCCACCAACCCACTCACTCACTCACACACCAACTCACTCACTCACCCACTCACCCACCAACCCACTCACCCACCCACTCACTCACCCACTCACCCACCCACTCACGCACCCACTCACTCACCCACTCACTCACTCACCACTCACCCACTCACTCACTCACCCACTCACCCACTCACCCACCAACCCACTCACTCACCCACCAACCCACTCACTCACTCACACACCAACTCACTCACTCACCCACTAACCCACCAACCCACTCACCCACCCACTCACTCACACACTCACCCACTCACCCACCCACCCACCCACTCACCCACCAATCCACCCACCCACCCACCAACTCATTCACCCACCCACCAACTCATTCACCCACCCACTCACCCACCCACCCACCCACTCACCCACCCACCCACCCACTCACCCACCCACTCACCCACCCACCCACCCACTCACCCACCCATCCACCCACTCACCCACCCACTCACCCACTCACCCACCCACCCACCCACTCACTCACCCACTCACCCACCCACCCACCCACTCACCCACCCACCCACTCACCCACCCACTCACCCAACAACCCACCCACCCACCCACCAACTAATTCACCCACCAACCCACTCACCCACCAACCCACTCACCCACCAACCCACTCACTCACCAACTCACTCACCCACTCACCCACCAACTCACTCACTCACCCACTCACTCACCCACTCACCCACCCACTCACTCACCCACTCACCCACTCACTCACTCACTCACCCACTCACCCACTCACCCACTCACCCACCAACCCACTCACTCACCCACCAACCCACTCACTCACTCACCCACTCACCCACCAACCCACTCAACCACCCACTCACTCACACACTCACCCACCCACCCACTCACCCACCCACTCACCCACCCACTCACCCACCCACCCACTCACTCACTCACCCACTCACTGACCCACTCACCCACCCACTCACCCTCCCACTCACCCACCCACTCACCCACCCACTCACCCACCCACTCACCCACTCACTCACTCACCCACCCACCCACTCACTCACTCACCCACTCACCCACACACTCACCCACCCACTAACCCACCCAACCACCCACCCACCCACCAACTCATTCACCCACCCACCCACCCACTCACCCAACCACCCGCTCACCCACCCACCCACTCACCCACCAATCCACCCACCCACCAACTCATTCACCCACCCACTCACCCAACAACCCACCCACCCACAAACTCATTCACCCACCCACTCACCCAACAACCCACCCACCCACCAACTCATTCACCCACCAACCCACCCACCCACCAACCCACTCACCCACGCACCAACCCACTCACTCACTCACCAACCCACTCACCCACCCACTCACGCACCCACCCACTCACGCACCCACCCACTCACCCACCCACCCACCCACTCACCCACCCACCCTCCCACCCACCCACCCACCCACTCACCCACCCACCCACCCACCCACCCACTCACCCACCCACCCACTCACCCACCGACCCACCCCCACCCACTCACCCAACAACCCACTCACCCACCAACCCACTCACCCACCAACCCACTCACCTACCAACCCACTCACCCACCAACCCACTCACACACACTCACTCACCAACTCACTCACCCACTCACCCACTCACCCACCAACCCACTCACTCACCCACCAACCCACTCACTCACTCACACACCAACTCACTCACTCACCCACTAACCCACCAACCCACTCACCCACCCACTCACTCACACACTCACCCACTCACCCACCCACCCACCCACTCACCCACCAATCCACCCACCCACCAACTCATTCACCCACCCACCAACTCATTCACCCACCCACTCACCCAACAACCCACCCACCCACTCACCCACCCCACCCACCCACTCACCCACCCCACCCACCCACTCACCCCACCCACTCACCCACCCACCCACCCACCCACTCACCCACCCATCCACCCACTCACCCACCCACTCACCCACTCACCCACCCACCCACTCACTCACTCACCCACTCACCCACCCACCCACCCACTCACCCACCCACCCACTCACACCACCCACTCACCCAACAACCCACCCACCAACTAATTCACCCACCAACCCACCTCACCCCACCAACCCACTCACCCACCAACCCACTCACTCACCAACTCACTCACCCACTCACCCCACCAACTCACTCACTCACCCACTCACTCACCCACTCACCCACCCACTCACTCACCCACTCACCCACTCACTCACTCACTCACCCACTCACCCACTCACCCACCAACCCACTCACTCACCCACCAACCCACTCACTCACTCACCCACTCACCCACCAACCCACTCACCCACCCACTCACTCACACACTCACCCACCCACCCACTCACCCACCCACTCACCCACCCACTCACCCACCCACCCACTCACTCACTCACCCACTCACTGACCCACTCACCCACCCACTCACCCTCCCACTCACCCACCCACTCACCCACCCACTCACCCACCCACTCACCCACTCACTCACTCACCCACCCACCCACTCACTCACTCACCCACTCACCCACACACTCACCCACCCACTAACCCACCCAACCACCCACTCACCCACCCACCCACCAACTCATTCACCCACCCACCCACCCACTCACCCAACCACCCGCTCACCCACCCACCCACTCACCCACCAATCCACCCACCCACCAACTCATTCACCCACCCACTCACCCAACAACCCACCCACCCACCAACTCATTCACCCACCCACTCACCCAACAACCCACCCACCCACCAACTCATTCACCCACCAACCCACCCACCCACCAACCCACTCACCCACGCACCAACCCACTCACTCACTCACCAACCCACTCACCCACCCACTCACTCACCCACCCACTCACGCACCCACCCACTCACGCACCCACCCACTCACCCACCCACCCTCCCACCCACCCACTCACCCACCCACCCACCCACCCACTCACCCACCCACCCACCCACTCACCCACCGACCCACCCACTCACCCAACAACCCACTCACCCACCAACCCACTCACCCACCAACCCACTCACCTACCAACCCACTCACCCACCAACCCACTCACTCACTCACTCACCAACTCACTCACCCACTCACCCACTCACCCACCAACTCACTCACTCACCCACTCACTCACCCACCCACTCACGCACCCACTCACTCACCCACTCACTCACTCACCCACCCACCAACCCACTCACTCACCCACCAACCCACTCACTCACTCACACACCAACTCACTCACTCACCCACTAACCCACCAACCCACTCACCCACCCACCCACTCACCCACCAATCCACCCACCCACCAACTCATTCACCCACCCACTCACCCAACAACCCACCCACCCACCAACTCATTCACCCACCCACTCACCCAACAACCCACCCACCAACTCATTCACAGACCAACCCACCCACCCACCAACCCACTCACTCACTCACTCACCCACCCAGTCACTCACACACTCACCAACCCACTCACCCACCCACTCACCCACCCACCCACCCACTCACTCACCCACCCACCCACCCACCCACTCACCCACCCACCCACCCACTCACCCACCCACCCACCCACCCACCAACTCACCCACCCACCCACCCACCCACTCACCCACCCACCCACTCACCCACCCACCCACCCACCCACTCACCCACCCACCCACTCACCCACCCACCCACTCACCCACCCACCCACCCACTCACCCACCCATCCACCCACTCACCCACCCACCCACTCACCCACTCACCCACCCACCCACTCACCTACCCACCCACCCACTCACTCACCCACTCACCCACCCACCCACCCACTCACCCACCCACTCACCCACCCACCCACCCACTCACCCACCCACCCACTCACCCACCCACCCACCCACTCACCCAACAACCCACCCACCCACCAACTAATTCACCCACCAACCCACTCACCCACCAACCCACTCACCCACCAACCCACTCACTCACCAACTCACTCACCCACTCACCCACCAACTCACTCACTCACCCACTCACTCACCCACTCACCCACCCACTCACGCACCCACTCACTCACCCACTAACCCACTCACTCACCCACTCACTCACCCACCCACCCACTCACTCACCCACTCACCCACCCACCCACCCACCCACCCACCCACTCACCCACCCACTCACCCACCCACCCACCCACCCACCCACCCACCCACCCACCCACCCACTCACCCACCCACCCACCCACTCACCCAACAACCCACCCACCCACCAACTAATTCACCCACCAACCCACTCACCCACCAACCCACTCACCCACCAACCCACTCACTCACCAACTCACTCACCCACTCACCCACCAACTCACTCACTCACCCACTCACTCACCCACTCACCCACCCACTCACGCACCCACTCACTCACCCACTCACCCACTCACTCACCCACTCACTCACTCACCCACTCACCCACTCACTCACTCACTCACCCACTCACTCACCCACTAACCCACTAACCGACCAACCCACTCACTCACCCACCAACCCACTCACTCACTCACACACCAACTCACTCACTCACCCACTCACCCACCAACCCACTCACCCACCCACTCACCCACCAACCCACTCACCCACCCACTCACTCACCCACTCACCCACCCACTCACGCACCCACTCACTCACCCACTCACTCACTCACCCACTCACCCACTCACTCACTCACCCACTCACCCACTCACCCACCAACCCACTCACTCACCCACCAACCCACTCACTCACTCACACACCAACTCACTCACTCACCCACTAACCCACCAACCCACTCACCCACCCACTCACTCACACACTCACCCACTCACCCACCCACCCACCCACTCACCCACCAATCCACCCACCCACCAACTCATTCACCCACCCACCAACTCATTCACCCACCCACTCACCCAACAACCCACCCACCCACTCACCCACCCACCCACCCACTCACCCACCCACCCACCCACCCACTCACCCACCCACTCACCCACCCACCCACCCACTCACCCACCCATCCACCCACTCACCCACCCACTCACCCACTCACCCACCCACCCACCCACTCACTCACCCACTCACCCACCCACCCACCCACCCACTCACCCACCCACCCACTCACCCAACAACCCACCCACCCACCAACTAATTCACCCACCAACCCACTCACCCACCAACCCACTCACCCACCAACCCACTCACTCACCAACTCACTCACCCACTCACCCACCAACTCACTCACTCACCCACTCACTCACCCACTCACCCACCCACTCACTCACCCACTCACCCACTCACTCACCCACTCACCCACCCACCCACTCACTCACTCACTCACCCACTCACTCACCCACTAACCCACTCACCCACCAACCCACTCACTCACCCACCAACCCACTCACTCACTCACCCACCAACCCACTCACTCACCAACTCACTCACCCACTCACCCACCAACTCACTCACTCACCCACTCACTCACCCACTCACCCACCCACTCACTCACCCACTCACCCACTCACTCACCCACTCACCCACCCACCCACTCACTCACTCACTCACCCACTCACTCACCCACTAACCCACTCACCCACCAACCCACTCACTCACCCACCAACCCACTCACTCACTCACACACCAACCCACTCACCCACCCACTCACTCACACACTCACCCACCCACTCACCCACCCACTCACCCACCCACTCACGCACTCACTCACCCACCCACTCACCCACCCACTCACTCACTCACCCACCCACTCACTCACTCACCCACTCACTCACCCACTCACCCACCAACCCACTCACTCACCCACCAACCCACTCACTCACTCACACACCAACTCACTCACTCACCCACTCACCCACCAACCCACTCACCCACCCACTCACTCACACACTCACCCACCCACCCACCCACTCACCCACCCACCCACCCACCCACTCGCCCACCAATCCACCCACCCACCAACTCATTCACCCACCCACTCACCCAACAACCCACCCACCCACCAACTCATTCACCCACCCACTCACCCAACAACCCACCCACCCACCAACCCACCCACCCACCAACTCATTCACCCACCAACCCACCCACCCACCAACCCACTCACCCACCAACCCACTCACCCACCAACCCACTCACTCACTCACCAACCCCCACTCACCCACCCACTCACGCACCCACCCACTCACCCACCCACCCACCCACTCACCCACCCACTCACCCACCCACCCACCCACTCACCCACCCACCCACTCACCCACCCACCCACTCAACCACCCACCCACTCACCCAACAACCCACCCACCAACCAACTCATTCACCCACCAACCCACTCACCCACCAACCCACTCACTCACTCACCAACTCACTCACCCACTCACCCACTCGCCCACCAACTCACTCACTCACCCACTCACCCACCCACTCACGCAACCACTCACTCACCCACTCACTCACTCACCCACTCACCCACTCACTCACTCACCCACTCACTCACTCACCCACTCACTCACCCACTAACCCACTCACCCACCAACCCACTCACTCACCCACCAAACCACTCACTCACTCACACACCAACTCACTCACCCACTCACCCACTCGCCCACCAACTCACTCACTCACCCACTCACTCACCCACTCACCCACCCACTCACCCACCCACTCACACACCCACTCACTCACCCACTCACCCACTCACTCACTCACCCACCAACCCACTCACTCACCCACCAACCCACTCACCCACTCACCCACCAACCCACTCACCCACCCACTCACCCACTAACTCACCCACCCACTAACTCACCCACCCACTCACTCACTCACCCACCCACTCACTGACCCACTCACCCACCCACTCACCCACCCACTCACCCACCCACCCACTCACCCACTCACTCACCCACCCACTCACTCACTCACCCACTCACCCACACACTCACCCACCCACTAACCCACCCAACCACCCACTCACCCACCCACCCACCAACTCATTCACCCACCCACCCACCAACTCATTCACCCACCCACCCACCCACTCACCCACCCACCCACTCACCCACCCACCCACCCACCCACTCACCCACCCACCCACCCACTCACCCACGCACCCACCCACTCACCCACCAATCCACCCACCCACCCACCAACTCATTCACCCACCCACTCACCCAACAACCCACCCACCCACCAACTCATTCACCCACCCACTCACCCAACAACCCACCCACCCACCAACTCATTCACCCACCCACTCACCCAACAACCCACCACCCACCAACCCACTCACCCACCAACCCACTCACTCACTCACCAACCCACTCACCCACCCACTCACGCACCCACCCACCCTCCCACCCACTCACCCACCCACTCACGCACCCACCCACCCTCCCACCCACTCACCCACCCACCCACCCACTCACCCACCCACCCACTCACCCACCCACCCACCCACTCACCCACCCACCCACCCACTCACCCACTCACCAACCCACTCACCCACCAACCCACCCACTCACCCACCCACTCACTCACCCACCAACCCACACACTCACCAGGGTCCAGGGTGGACTTCTTCATGGCTGTGTGGAGGTTGTCCACCTTGCAGGAGTCCACCCTCTTAGCCGGCGACCTGAGCAAAGTGGTGGAGGCCTTGTTACCAAATCAAGTCGAATCTGGTGAGTGGGTGAGTGGGTGGGTGAGTGAGTGGGTGGGTGAGTGGGTGGGTGGGTGAGTGAGTGGGTGAGTGGGTGAGTGGGTGGGTGAGTGAGTGGGTGGGTGAGTGAGTGAGTGGGTTGGTGAGTGGGTGAGTGGGTGGGTGAGTGGGTGGGTGGGTGAGTCGGTGGGTGGGTTGGTGAGTGGGTGAGTGTGTGAGTGAGTGGGTTGGTGAGTGAGTGGGTGAGTGAGTGGGTGAGTGGGTGAGTGGGTGGGTGGGTGAGTGGGTGAGTGGGTGGGTGAGTGGGTGGATGAGTGGGTGAGTGGGTGAGTGAGTGGGTGAGTGAGTGGGTGAGTGGGTGAGTGAGTGGGTGAGTGGGTGAGTGGGTGGGTGAGTGGGTGAGTGGGTGAGTGGGTGAGTGAGTGGGTGAGTGGGTGAGTGAGTGGGTGGGTGAGTGGGTGGGTGAGTGGGTGGGTGAGTGGGTGGGTGAGTGGGTGAGTGAGTGGGTGAGTGGGTGAGTGGGTGAGTGGGTTAGTGGGTGGGTGAGTGGGTGAGTGAGTGGGTGAGTGGGTGAGTGGGTGGGTGAGTGGGTGAGTGAGTGGGTGGGTGAGTGGGTGGGTGAGTGGGTGGGTGGGTGGGTAAATGGGTTGGTTGGTGAGTGAATGGGTGAGTGGGTTGGTGAGTGGATGAGTGAATGGGTGGGTGTGTGAGTGGGTGGGTGAGTGGGTGAGTAAGTGAATGGGTGAGTGGGTGGGTGAGTGGATGAGTGAATGGGTGGGTGTGTGAGTGGGTGGGTGAGTGGGTGAGTGAGTGAATGGGTGAGTGGGTTGGTGAGTGGATGAGTGAGTGGGTGGGTGGGTGAGTGAGTGACTGAGTGAGTGACTGAGTTAGTGGATGAGTGAGTGTGCGAGTGACTGACCGAGTGAGTGAGCATTATCATAGACACAGGTCGTATCCACTGCTACGTCCCCCCCCCCACATCACACACAAACTTCACTTTTTAAACTTTCAACAAAAAACAGCGACTTAGCTAAGGATGAGTGGTGACTGAGTGACTGACTGAGTGACTGAGTGAGTGACTGAGTGAGCGACTGACTGAGTGACTGGCTGAGTGACTGAGTGACCGGCTGAGTGACTGAGTGACTGAGTGAGTGACTGAGTGAGTGACTGAGTGGTGAGTGAGTGAGTGACTGAGTGAGTGACTGAGTGGTGAGTGAGTGAGTGACTCACTGAGTGACTGAGTGAGTGACTGAGTGAGTCACACAAACTCTAACACGGACACTTTGTGAGTGACTGTGTGAGTGACTGACTGAGTGTGTAAGTGACTGAGTGACTGAGTGAGTGGTGAGTGAGTGGTGAGTGAGTGGTGAGTGACTGAGTCACACAAACTCTAACACAGACACTGTGTGAGTGACTGAATGAGTGACTGAGTGAGTGAGCGAGTGAGTGGTGAGTGACTCACTGAGTGACTGAGCGAGTGACTGAGTGAGTGACTGACTGGGTGACTGAGTGAGTGACTGAGTCACACAAACTCTAACACAGACACTTTGTGAGTGACTGACTGAGTGACTGAGTGAGTGACTGAGTGACTCACTGACTGACTCACTGAGTGACTGAGTGAGTGACTGACTGAGTGAGTGACTGAGTGAGTCACACAAACTCTAACACAGACACACTTTGTGAGTGACTGAGTGAGTGAGTGAGCGAGTGAGTGAGTGACTTACTGAGTGACTGAGTGAGTGAGTGACTCACTGAGTGAGTGACTGAGTGAGTGAGTAACTGAGTGACTGACTGAGTGACTGAGTCACACAAACTAACACAGACACACTTTGTGAGTGACTGACTGAGTGCGTGACTCACTGAGTAACTGAGTGAGTGACTGACTGAGTGAGTGACTGACTGAGTCACACAAACTCTAACACAGACACACTTTGTGAGTGAGTGACTGAGTGAGTGACTGTTTGAATGACTGAGTGAGTCACACAAACTCTAACACAGACACACTTTGTGAGTGACTGAGTGAGTGACTGAGTGAGTGTGCGAGTGAGTGAGTGGTGAGTGAGTGACTCACTGAGTGACTGACTGAGTAACTGACTGAGTGACTGACTGATTGAGTGACTGAGTGAGTGACTGACTGACTGAGCGAGTGCGTGACTGAGTGAGTGCGTGACTGAGTGACTGAGTGAGTCACACAAACTCTAACACAGACACACTTTGTGATTGACTGAGTGAGTGACTGAGTGACTGAGTGACTGAGTGAGTGAGCGAGTGAGTGGTGAGTGAGTGACTGACTGAGTGACTGAGTGAGTGACTCACTGAGTGAGTGACTGAGTGAGTGACTCACTGAGTGAGTGACTGAGTGAGTCACACAAACTCTAACACAGACACACTATGTGAGTGACTGAGTGACTGAGTGAGTGGTGAGTGACTCACTGAGTGAGCGAGCGAGTGAGCGAGTGAGTGACTGACTGAGTGACTGAGTGAGTGACTGAGTGTGTAAGTGACACAAACTCTAACACAGACACACTTTGTGAGTGACTGAGTGACTGAGTGAGTGGTGAGTGACTCACTGAGTGAGCGAGCGAGTGAGCGAGTGAGTGACTGAGTGAGTGACTGAGTGAGTGACTGAGTGTGTAAGTGACACAAACTCTAACACAGACACACTTTGTGATTGACTGAGTGAGTGGTGAGTGACTCACTGAGTGAGCGAGCGAGCGAGTGAGTGACTGAGTGAGTGACTCACTGAGTGAGCGAGCGAGTGAGCGAGTGAGTGACTGACTGAGTGAGTGACTGACTGAGTGACTGAGTGACTGACTGAGTGACTGACTGAGTGACTGAGTGTGTAAGTGACACAAACTCTAACACAGACACACTTTGTGAGTGACTGAGTGAGTGACTCACTGAGTGAGCGAGCGAGTGAGCGAGTGAGTGACTGACTGAGTGAGTGACTGACTGAGTGACTGAGTGACTGACTGAGTGACTGACTGAGTGACTGAGTGTGTAAGTGACACAAACTCTAACACAGACACACTTTGTGAGTGACTGAGTGAGTGACTCACTGAGTGAGCGAGTGAGAGAGTGAGTGACTGACTGAGTGACTGAGTGACTGAGTGAGTGACTGAGTGTGTAAGTGACACAAACTCTAACACAGACACACTTTGTGAGTGACTGAGTGAGTGACTCACTGAGTGAGCGAGTGAGTGAATGACTGAGTGAGTGACTGAGTGTGTAAGTGACACAAACTCTAACACAGACACACTTTGTGAGTGACTGAGTGAGTGACTCACTGAGTGAGCGAGTGAGTGAGTGACTGACTGAGTGACTGAGTGAGTGACTGAGTGACTGAGTGAGTGACTGAGTGTGTAAGTGACACAAACTCCAACACAGACACACTTTGTGAGTGACTGAGTGACTCACTGAGTGAGCGAGCGAGTGAGTGAGTGACTGACTGAGTGACTGACTGAGTGACTGAGTGAGTGACTGAGTGAGTGACTGAGTGTTTAAGTGACACAAACTCTAACACAGACACACTTTGTGATTGACTGAGTGACTGAGTGAGTGGTGAGTGACTCACTGAGTGAGCGAGTGACTGACTGAGTGAGTGACTGAGTGACTGACTGAGTGACTGAGTGAGTGACTGAGTGTGTAAGTGACACAAACTCTAACACAGACACACTTTGTGAGTGACTGAGTGACTGAGTGAGTGGTGAGTGACTCACTGAGTGAGCGAGCGAGTGAGTGACTGAGTGACTGACTGAGTGAGTGACTGAGTGACTGAGTGAGTGACTGAGTGTGTAAGTGGCACAAACTCTAACACAGACACACTTTGTGAGTGTTGTTTTCTACTTAGAAGCGCTGCAACATCGTTTCGGTCAACTTTGTTAAAAACTTCTTACATTCGCAACGCAACAACAAAAGCCCCTAACCTCGTAACAAACACACAAACATCGCGTCGTTAAAAAAAGTTACGGGCAACTTTGACTAAGTTTTTAAAGTTTCGAGAGGAAAGTTCAACGCATTTTTTTGTTGTTTTCATAAAAAAAATTCCCCTCACAAACCACCACCACCACCACACGCGACGATACGTTCCGTTAGCAAAGCAAGTCTCCGTCTAAACAAACACAAACAGTAGCAACAACAACAACAACAAGGAGGACGACGAAAGAAACTTGCGGTGTTTTTATTCCGCTATCGATTAAGTTGAAGAATTTATTTAGAACATTTTTTAGTAGAAAAAAAAAGAAAGTCGCGACTCACAAAGCCTCCTACGCTGATGGCGTCCATCTTAGGAGGCGGCGCGACTTCGCTCTGATCGGAGAGGGGGGGGGGGGTGGGGACCTCTGAACACCCCTCCGCCAGCGCGCACTTGGTATCGTCCGCCGTTGAATCGTATGGGGTGGGAGAGTCCACTAAGTAGAGAATAGGGGTGTTTGGAAATAATAAGGTGGCTTCTTCTAAGTTTGACCCCTCCGTTAAAGCTGACTTGGTATCGTCCACCGTTGAATCGTATAGGGTGGGATAGTCCACTAAGTTGCATGCTAGGGGTGTTTATAGACACTTTAGTGTGTAGGGGGAAGGAGTTTCAAAAACACCCCTCCGTCAGGGCCCACTTGGTATCGTCCGCCGTTGAATCGTATAGGGTGGGAGAGTCCACTAAGTAGAGAATAGGGGTGTTTTGAAATAGGAAGGTGGCGGTAACTAAGTTTGACCCCTCCGTTAACGCTGACTTGGTATTGTCCACCGTTGGTTTGTATGGGGTGGGAGAGTCCACTAAGTTGCATTATAGGGGTGTTTGTAGATACTTTAGTGTTTAGTGGAGGAGTTTCAAAACACCCCTCCGTCAGCGCGCACTTGCTATCGCCCGCCGTTGAATCGTATGGAGTGGGAGAGTCCACTAAGTAGAGAATAAGGGCGTTTTGAAATAAGACGGTTGCGGCAATTAGTTTGACCCCTCTGTTAAAGCCGACTTGGTATGGTCCATAATTGGTTTGTATGGGGTGGGAGAGTCCACTAAGTTGCATTATAGGGGTGTTTGTAGATACTTTAGTGTGTAGGGGGGAGTTTCGAAAACACCCCTCCGTCAACGCGCACTTGGTATCGCCCGCCGTTGAATCGTATGGGGTGGGAGAGTCCACTAAGTAGAGAATAGGGGTGTTTTGAAATAGGAAGGTGGCGGTAACTAAGTTTGACCCCTCCGTTAACGCTGACTTGGTATCGTCCATCGTTGGTTTGTATGGGGTGGGAGAGTCCACTAAGTTGCATGATAGGGGTGTTTGTAGATACTTTAGTGTGTAGGGGGGAGTTTGAAAACACCCCTCGGTCAACGCGCACTTGGTATCGTCCGCCGTTGAATAGAATGTGGTGGGAGAGTCCACTAAGTAGAGACTAGGGGTGTTTTTTAATAATAGTCAGCTACTAAGTTTGACCCCTCCGTTAACGCTGACTTGGTATCGTCCACCGTTGGTTTGCATGGGGTGGGAGAGTCCACTAAGTTGCATTATAGGGGTGTTTATAGATACTTTAGTGTGTAGGGGGGAGTTTTTAAGCAATCCCTCCGTTAATGCTGACTTGGTATCGTCCATCGTTGGATTGTATGGAGCGGGAGAAACTATTAAGTAGAAAATAGGGGTGTTTCATAGATAATTTAAAAGGGTGAAATCACACAAAAAGACACCCCTCCATCATTGCCCACTTGGTTTCGCCCGCCATTGGATTCAAATGGTTGGGAGAGTCCATTTAGCCGCAAAGTAGGGGTGTTTCAAAAGGTTTTTTCACACCGAAACCCGTTCGCCAGACATGAAATCAAAAACACCCCTCCGTTGCCGCCCCACTTGGTATCGTCCGCACTTGGTTCTATGGGGAGGGAGAGGACACTAATGAACAAGATAGGAGTGTTTAAAGATAATTTAATAGGTGAAATTACCCCCTCTTCTTGGTTCTTTCGGTAAAGTCACATAGAAGGGAAGTAATAAAATAATAAAAAGAAAAAATAATAAAAATAACAAAATAATAAAAGTAAAAAATAATAAAAATTACTAAATAATAAAATAATACAAATAACAAAATAATAAAAGTTTAAAATAATAAAAATAACAAAATAATAAAATTCTCACGAAGTTTCGGCCACAACGCAAGGTGAAATCACTCCAAAAAAACCCCCTCCATCATTGCCCACTTGGTTTCGCCCGTCGTTGGTTTGTACTGGGAGGGAGAGTCCACTAATGCGCAAGTTAGGGGTGTTTCATAGATTATTTAAAAGGTGAAATTAACCCTTCTTCTTGGTTCTTTCGGTAAAGTCACGTAGAAGGGAAGTAATAAAATACTAAAAATAAAAAGTAATTAAATAATAAAAATAGCTAATGAATAAAAATAACAAAATAATAAAATTCTCACGACGTTTAGGCCACAACGCAAGGTGAAATCACTCCAAAAATCCCCCCTCCATCATTGCCCACTTGGTTTCGCCCGTCGTTGGTTTGTACAGGGAGGGAGAGTCCACTAATGCGCAAGTTAGGGGTGTTTCATAGATTATTTAAAAGGTGAAATTAACCCTTCTTCTTGGTTCTTTCGGTAAAGTCACGTAGAAGGGAAGTAATAAAATACTAAAAATAAAAGTAATTAAATAATAAAAATAGCTAATGAATAAAAATAACAAAATAATAAAATTCTCACGACGTTTCGGCCACAACGCAAGGTGAAATCACTCCAAAAAAAACCCCTCCATCATTGCCCACTTGGTTTCGCCCGCCGTTGGTTTGTACGGGAGGGAGAGTCCACTAAGTAGCAAGTTAGGGGTGTTTCATAGATAATTTAATAGGTGAAATTACCCCTTCTTCTTGGTTCTATCGGTAAAGTCACGTAGAAGGGAAGTAATAAAATACTAAAAATAAAAAGTAATTAAACAATAAAAATAGCTAATGAATAAAATAATAAAAATAACAAAATAATAAAATTCTCACGACGTTTCGGCCACAACGCAAGGTGAAATCACTCCAAAAACCCCCCCTCCATCATTGCCCACTTGGTTTCGCCCGCCGTTGGTTTGTACGGGAGGGAGAGTCCACTAAGTAGCAAGTTAGGGGTGTTTCATAGATAATTTAATAGGTGAAATTACCCCTTCTTCTTGGTTCCTTCGGTAAAGTAACGTAGAAGGGAAGTAATAAAATACTAAAAATAAAAGTAATTAAATAATAAAAATAGCTAATGAATAAAAATAACAAAATAATAAAATTCTCACGACGTGTCGGCCACAACGCAAGGTGAAATCACTCCAAAAACCCCCCCTCCATCATTGCCCACTTGGTTTCGCCCGCCGTTGGTTTGTACGGGAGGGAGAGTCCACTAATGCGCAAGTTAGGGGTGTTTTATAGATAATTTAATAGGTGAAATTACCCCTTCTTCTTGGTTCTATCGGTAAAGTCACGTAGAAGGGAAGTAATAAAATACTAAAAATAAAAAGTAATTAAACAATAAAAATAGCTAATGAATAAAATAATAAAAATAACAAAATAATAAAATTCTCACGACGTTTCGGCCACAACGCAAGGTGAAATCACTCCAAAAACCCCCCCTCCATCATTGCCCACTTGGTTTCGCCCGCCGTTGGTTTGTACGGGAGGGAGAGTCCACTAAGTAGCAAGTTAGGGGTGTTTCATAGATAATTTAATAGGTGAAATTACCCCTTCTTCTTGGTTCCTTCGGTAAAGTAACGTAGAAGGGAAGTAATAAAATACTAAAAATAAAAGTAATTAAATAATAAAAATAGCTAATGAATAAAAATAACAAAATAATAAAATTCTCACGACGTGTCGGCCACAACGCAAGGTGAAATCACTCCAAAAACCCCCCCTCCATCATTGCCCACTTGGTTTCGCCCGCCGTTGGTTTGTACGGGAGGGAGAGTCCACTAATGCGCAAGTTAGGGGTGTTTTATAGATAATTTAATAGGTGAAATTACCCCTTCTTCTTGGTTCTTTCGGTAAAGTCACGTAGAAGGGAAGTAATAAAATACTAAAAATAAAAAGTAATTAAATAATAAAAATAGCTAATGAATAAAATAATAAAAATAACAAAATAATAAAATTCTCACGACGTTTCGGCCACAACGCAATAGTGGAAATAACTTCAAAAAACCCCCCTCTATCATTGCCCACTTGGTTTCGCCCGTCATGAGATTGTATTGGCTGGGAGAGGCCATTCAGTAGAAAGTAGGGGGGGGTGTAAGATCGATAATTTCGTGGCGGGCACGATAATATAAAGAAACCCCTCCGTTATCGAACACTTGGTATCGTCCGCCTATGGATTGTATAGGCTGGGAGATGCCACTAAGCAAAAAAAGGGGTATTGCTTAGATGATTTCAACCTTAGACTTCACAACCAGATGGGCAAACAACCCCCCCCCTCATTTATCGTCAACTTGGTATCGTCCGTCCAACAACCCACTTACTCACTCATCCACCCACTCACTCACTCACCCACCCACTCACTCACTCATCCACTCACTCATCCACCCACTCACCCACCCACTCACTCACCCACTCACCCACCCACTCATCCACTCATCCACTCACCCACAGACTCACCCACCCACTCACCCACCCACTCACTCACCCACTCACTCACCCACTCACTCACCCACTCACTCACCCACTCACTCACCCACTCACTCACCCACTCACTCACTCACTCACCCACTCACCCACCCACCAACCCACTCACTCACCCACCCACCAACTCACCCACCCACCCACTCACTCACTCACCCACTCACTCACTCACCCACTCACTCACTCACCCACTCACTCACTCACTCATCCACCCACCCATTCACTCACCCACCCACCCACCCACTCACCCACCCACCCACCCACCCACTCACTCACCCACCCACCCACCCACTCACCCACTCACTCACCCACCCACCCACTCACTCACCCACCCACCCACTCACCCACCCACCCACCCACTCACCCACCCACCCACCCACCCACTCACTCACCCACCCACCCACTCACTCACCCACTCACCCACTCACTCACCCACCCACCCACCCACCCACTCACCCACCCACTCACCCACCCACACACCCACTCACCCACTCACCCACCCACCCACTCACCCACCCACCCACCCACCCACTCACCCACTCACTCACCCACCCACCCACTCACTCACCCACTCACCCACCCACCCACTCACCCACCCACCCACCCACCCACTCACCCACCCACCCACCCACTCACCCACTCACCCACCCACTCACCCACCCACTCACCCACCCACCCACTCACTCACCCACTCACCCCACTCACCCACCCACTAACCCACTCACCCACCCACCCACTCACCCACCCACTCACCCACCCACCCACCCACTCACCCACCCACCCACCCACTCACTCACCCACCCACCCACTCACCCACTCACCCACCCACCCACCCACCACTCACCCACCCACCCACCCACCCACTCACCCACCCACCCACTCACCCACCCACCCACTCACTCACCCACCCACTCACCCACCCACCCACCCACCCACTCACCCACCCAACCCACCCACTCACCCACCCACCCACCCACTCACCCACCCACCCACCCACTCACCCACCCACTCACCCACCCACTCACCCACCCACCCACCCACCCACTCACTCACCCACCCACCCACCCACCCACTCACCCACCCACTCCACCCACCCACCCACCCACCCACCCACCACTCACCACCCACCACACCCACCCACTCACCCACCCACCCACTCACCCACCCACCCACCCACCCACTCACTCACCCACCCACCCACCCACCCACTCACTCACCCACCCACTCACCCACCCACCCACCCACTCACCCACTCACACACTCCACCCACCCACTCACCCACCCACCCACCCACCCACTCACCCACCCACCCACCCACCCACCCACTCACCCACCCACCCACCCACTCACCCACCCACCCACCCACTCACCCACCCACCCACTCACCCACCCACCCACTCACCCACCCACCCACTCCCCACCCAGCCACTCACCCACCCACCCACTCACCCACCCACTCACCCACTCACCCACCCACCCACCCACCCACTCACCCACCCACCCACCCACTCACCCACCCACTCACCCACCCACCCACCCACTCACCCACCCACCCACTCACCCACCCACTCACCCACCCACTCACCCACCCACTCACCCACCCACCCACTCACCCACCCACTCACCCACCCACCCACTCACCCACCCACCCACTCACCCACCCACCCACTCACTCACCCACCCACCCACTCACCCACCCACTCACCCACCCACCCACCCACCCACCCACTCACCCACCCACTCACCCACCCACCCACTCACCCACCCACTCACCCACCCACTCACCCACCCACCCACCCATCCACTCACCCACCCACTCACCACCCACCCACCCACCCACCCACTCACCCACCCACCCACCCACTCACCCACTCACTCACCCACCCACTCACTCACCCACTCACCCACCCACCCACTCACTCACCCACCCACTCACCCACCCACTCACCCCACCCACTCACTTCCACCCACCCACCCACTCACCCACCCACCCACCCACCCACTCACCCACCCACCCACTCACCCACCCACCCACCCACTCACCCACCCACCCACTCACCCACCCACCCACCCACTCACCCACCCACCCACTCACCCACCCACTCACCCACCCACCCACCCACCCACTCACCCACTCACCCACCCACCCACTCACTCATCCACCCACCCACCCACCCACTCACCCACCCACCCACTCACCCACCCACCCACTCACTCACCCACCCACCCACTCACCCACCCACCCACCCACTCACCCACCCACTCACCCACCCACCCACTCACTCACCCACCCACTCACCCACTCACCCACCCACCCACTCCACCCACCCACTCACCCACCCACCCACCCACCCATCCACCCACCCACCCACTCACCCACCCACCCACCCACTCACCCACCCACCCACTCACCCACTCACTCACCCACCCACCTCACTCACCCACTCACCCACCCACCCACTCACTCACCCACCCACCCACTCACCCACTCACCCACCCACCCACCCACCCACCCACTCACCCACCCACCCACCCACTCACCCACCCACCCACCCACTCACCCACCCACCCACCCACCCACTCACTCACCCACCCACCCACCCACCCACCCACCCACCCACTCACCCACCCACCCA
>NW_027621222.1:0-29892 GCF_964198595.1 Lampetra fluviatilis
CCACCCACTCACCCACTCACCCACTCACCCACCCACCCACTCACCCACCCACTCACCCACCCACCCACCCACTCACCCACTCACCCACCCACTCACCCACCCACTCACCCACTCCCACCCACTCACCCACTCACCCACCCACCACCCACTCACCCACTCACTCACTCACCCACCCACCCACTCACCCACCCACCCACTCACCCACCCACTCACCCACCCTCCCACCCACTCACCCACCCACTCACCCACTCACCCACCACCCACTCCACCCACTCACCCACTCACCCACCCACTCACCCACCCACCCACCCACCCACTCACCCCACCTCACCCACCCTCTCCCCCCACCTTCCCCCACAGACCCTACACCTCTACTCCTCAATGTGTCCGATGGCTCCTACATCACACACCCAACCACTCACCCACTCACCCACCCACTCACCCACTCACCCACCCACTCACCCACTCCCCACTCACCCCAACCACTCACCCACTCACCCACCCACCCACTCACCCACCCACTCACACCCACCCACCCACCCACTCACTCACCCACCCACCCACCCACCCTCCCACCCACTCACCCACCCACCCCACCCACTCACCCACTCACCCACCCTCCCACCCACTCACCCACCCACCCACCCACTCACTCACCCACCCACTCACCCACCCACCCACCCACTCACCCACTCACCCACTCACCTCCACCCCACCCACTCACCCACCCACTCACCCACCCACCCACCCACTCACCCACTCACCCACCACTCACCCACCCACTCACCCACCCACCCACTCACCCACTCACCCACCCACCCACACCACTCACCCACTCACTCACTCACCCACCCACCCACCCACTCACCCACCCACCCACTCACCCACCCACTCACCCACCCTCCCACCCACTCACCCACCCACTCACCCACTCACCCACCCACCCACTCTCCCACTCACCCACTCACCCACCCACTCACCCACCCACCCACCCACCCACCTCACCCACCCACCACCCACCCACCCTCTCCCCCCCACCTTCCCCCACAGACCCTACACCTCTACTCCTCAATGTGCTCCGATGGCTCCTACATCACACACCCAAACCACTCACCCACTCACCCACTCACCCACTCACCCACTCACCCAACCACTCACCCACTCACCCACCCACCACTCACCCACCCACCCACTCACACCACCACCCACCCACTCACTCACCCACCCACCCACCCACCACTCCACCCACCCACCCACTCACTCACCCACTCACCCACCCACACCACACCACTCACTCACCCACCATCACCACCCACTCACCCACCCACACCACTCACCCAACCACTCACCCACTCACCCACACCACCCACTCACCCACCCACCCCACCCACCCACTCACCCACCACATCACCCACCCACCCACCCACCCACTCACCCCACCCACCCACACACCCACCCACTCACCCACCACCCCACCCACTCACCCACCCACTCACCCACTCACCCACCCACCCACCTCCCACCCTCACCACTCACCACACCACCCACCACTCACCACCACTCACCCACCCACTCACCCACCCACCCACACCACCCACTCACCCACCCACCCACCCTCTCCCCCCACCTTCCCCCACAGACCCTACACCTCTACTCCTCAATGTGTTCCGATGGCTCCTACATCACACACCCAACCACTCACCCACTCACCCACCCACTCACCCCACCCACCCACTCACCCAACCACTCACCCACTCACCCACCCCACACCACCCACTCACCCACCCTCTCCCCCCACCTTCCCCCACAGACCCTACACCTCTACTCCTCAATGTGCTCCGATGGCTCCTACATCACACACCCAACCACTCACCCACTCACCCACTCACCCACTCACCCACCCACCCACTCACCCACCCACCCACCCACCCACCCACCCTCTCCCCCCCACCTTCCCCCCACAGACCCTACACCTCTACTCCTCAATGTGCTCCGATGGCTCTTACATCACACACCCAACCACTCACCCACTCACCCACTCACCCACTCACCCAACCACTCACCCACTCACCCACTCACCCACTCACCCACTCACTCACCCACTCACCCACCCACCCACTCACCCACCCACCCACTCACCCACCCACCCACCCACCCTCTCCCCCCACCTTCCCCCACAGACCCTACACCTCTACTCCTCAATGTGCGCCGATGGCTCCTACATCACACACCCAACCACTCACCCACTCACCCACTCACCCACTCACCCAACCACTCACCCACTCACCCACCCACCCACTCACCCACCCACTCACCCAACCACTCACCCACTCACCCACCCACCCACCCACCCACTCACCCACCCTCTCCCCCCACCTTCCCCCACAGACCCTACACCTCTACTCCTCAATGTGCTCCGATGGCTCCTACATCAAACACCCAACCACTCACCCACTCACCCACTCACCCACCCACCCACCCACTCACCCACTCACCCACTCACCCACCCACCCACTCACCCACCCACCCACTCACCCACCCACCCACTCACCCTCTCCCCCCACCTTCCCCCACAGACCCTACACCTCTACTCCTCAATGTGCTCCGATGGCGCCTACATCGCCGCTCACGATGGCTACCGAAAGTGCTGCCGCTTGCCTCCGTCCGAGGCCCCTGCCTGCCACGCGGAGCACGAGAAGGGTCACGAGGTGGAGCATGCCAAGGAGGTGGACCACGAGAAGGTGGAGCACGAGAAGGTGGAGCACGCCGGGGTGAAGGGGACCTTGGCCGAGGGTGGCGCTGCAATGAGCTGTCTGAGGTTCAGGCAGCAACCGGAGAAATACTTGCAGAGGTGGGTGGCGTGTCAGTCGGTCAGTCGGTTAGTTAGTCAGTCACTCAGTCAGTTAGTCAGTCACTCAGTCACTCACTCAGTCACTCACTCAGCCACTCAGCCACTCACTCAGCCACTCACTCTTCCACTCACCTACCCACTCACCCACACACTCACCCACTCACCCACTCACCCACACACTCACCCACTCACCCACACACTCACCCACTCACTCACCCACTCACCCACCCACTCACTCACCCACCCACTCACCCACTCACTCACCCACCCACTCACCCACCCACTCACTCACTCACCCACTCACCCACCCACTCACTCACCCACCCACTCACCCACCCACTCACTCACTCACTCACTCACCCACCCACTCACCCACCCACTCACCCACTCACCCACCCACCCACCCACCCACTCACCCACCCACTCACCCACCCACTCACCCACCCACCCACTCACTCACCCACCCACTCACCCACCCACTCACCCACTCACCCACCCACTCACTCACTCACTCACCCACTCACCCACCCACTCACCCACTCACTCACCCACCCACTCACTCACTCACTCACTCACCCACCCACCCACCCACTCACCCACCCACTCACCCACCCACCCACTCACTCACTCACTCACTCACCCACCCACTCACCCACCCACCCACCCACTCACCCACCCACTCACTCACTCACCCACCCACTCACTCACCCACCCACTCACCCACCCACCCACCATCTCACCCACCCACTCACCCCCCCCCACACTCACCCACTCACTCACTCACTCACTCACCCACTCACCCACTCACTCACTCACTCACCCACTCACTCACCCACTCACCCACCCACTCACCCACCCACTCACTCACTCACCCACCCACTCACTCACCCACCCACCCACTCACCCACCATCTCACCCACCCACTCACCCCCCCCCACACTCACCCCATGTCTTTAACCTCGTGTCCACCTCGTGTCCACCTCAGCCTGCTCTACAAGGCTGCCCACGATGCTCCACCCCAGGTGGATCATGCCCAACTGAGGCTCCAAGTCCACCACTTTGTGGAGGTCACCGCCAAATGTTGTCGCGCCTTCGACAAAACCGAGTGCTTCAGCCACGAGGTCAGAGACCCATAGACACACTACATAGACACAGAGACACATAGACACACTACATAGACACAGAGACACATAGACACACTACATAGACACAGAGACCCATAGACTCATTTCATAGAGACACATAGACACACTACATAGAGACCCATAGACACACTACATAGACACAGAGACCCATAGACTCACTACATAGAGACCCATAGACTCACTACATAGACACAGAGACACATAGACTCACTATATAGACATAGAGACCCATAGACACACTACATAGACATAGAGACCCATAGACACACTACATAGACATAGAGACACATAGACACACTACATAGACATAGAGACCCATAGACACACTACATAGACATAGAGACCCATAGACACACTACATAGAGACCCATAGACACACTACATAGAGACACATAGACACACTACATAGACATAGAGACACATAGACACACTACATAGACATAGAGACACATAGACACACTACATAGACACAGAGACCCATAGACTCATTACATAGAGACCCATAGACACACTACATAGACATAGAGACACATAGACACACTACATAGACACAGAGACACATAGACTCACTACATAGAGACCCATAGACTCACTACATAGACACAGAGACACATAGACTCACTACATAGACATAGAGACCCATAGACTCACTACATAGACATAGAGACACATAGACACACTACATAGACATAGAGACACATAGACACACTACATAGACATCGAGACCCATAGACAGACTACATAGACATAGAGACCCATAGACACACTACATAGACATAGAGACACATAGACTCACTACATAGACATCGAGACCCATAGACACACTACATAGACATAGAGACACATAGACACACTACATAGACATAGAGACCCATAGACACACTACATAGACATAGAGACCCATAGACTCACTACATAGACACAGAGACACATAGACTCATTACATAGACACAGAGACCCATAGACACACTACATAGACACAGAGACCCATAGACTCACTACATAGACATAGAGACCCATAGACACACTACATAGACATAGAGACCCATAGACTCACTACATAGACATAGAGACCCATAGACACACTACATAGACATAGAGACCCATAGACACACTACATAGACATAGAGACCCATAGACTCACTACATAGACATAGAGACCCATAGACTCACTACATAGACATAGAGACCCATAGACTCACTACATAGACATAGAGACCCATAGACTCACTACATAGACATAGAGACCCATAGACACACTACATAGACATAGAGACCCATAGACACACTACATAGACATAGAGACCCATAGACTCACTACATAGAGACCCATAGACACACTACATAGACATAGAGACCCATAGACACACTACATAGACATAGAGACCCATAGACACACTACATAGACATAGAGACCCATAGACACACTACATAGACACAGAGACCCATAGACTCACTACATAGACATAGAGACCCATAGACACACTACATAGACATAGAGACCCATAGACACACTACATAGACATAGAGACCCATAGACACACTACATAGACACAGAGACCCATAGACTCACTACATAGAGACCCATAGACACACTACATAGACATCGAGACCCATAGACACACTACATAGACATAGAGACCCATAGACACACTACATAGACACAGAGACCCATAGACACACTACATAGACACAGAGACCCATAGACACACTACATAGAGACCCATAGACACACTACATAGACATCGAGACCCATAGACTCACTACATAGACATAGAGACCCATAGACACACTACATAGACATAGAGACACATAGACACACTACATAGACATAGAGACCCATAGACTCACTACATAGACATAGAGACCCATAGACTCACTACATAGACATAGAGACACATAGACACACTACATAGACATAGAGACCCATAGACTCACTACATAGACACAGAGACCCATAGACTCACTACATAGACATAGAGACCCATAGACACACTACATAGACATAGAGACCCATAGACACACTACATAGACATAGAGACCCATAGACACACCACATAGACATAGAGACCCATAGACACACTACATAGACATAGAGACACATAGACACACTACATAGACACAGAGACCCATAGACTCACTACATAGACATAGAGACCCATAGACACACTACATAGACATAGAGACCCATAGACTCACTACATAGACATAGAGACCCATAGACTCACTACATAGACACAGAGACCCATAGACACACTACATAGACACAGAGACCCATAGACACACTACATAGACATAGAGACCCATAGACTCATTACATAGACATAGAGACCCATAGACACACTACATAGACATAGAGACCCATAGACTCACTACATAGACATAGAGACCCATAGACACACTACATAGACATAGAGACCCATAGACACACCACATAGACACAGAGACCCATAGACACACTACATAGAAATAGAGACACATAGACACACTACATAGACATAGAGACCCATAGACACACTACATAGACATAGAGACCCATAGACACACTACATAGAGACACATAGACTCACTACATAGACATAGAGACACATAGACTCACTACATAGACATAGAGACCCATAGACACACTACATAGACACAGAGACCCATAGACTCACTACATAGACACAGAGACTCATAGACTCCATACATAGACATAGAGACCCATAGACACACTACATAGACATAGAGACCCATAGACACACTACATAGACACAGAGACCCATAGACTCACTACATAGACATAGAGACCCATAGACTCATTACATAGACACAGAGACCCATAGACACACTACATAGAGACACATAGACACACTACATAGACATAGAGACCCATAGACTCACTACATAGACACAGAGACCCATAGACACACTACATAGACATAGAGACCCATAGACTCACTACATAGACATAGAGACCCATAGACACACTACATAGACACAGAGACCCATAGACTCACTACATAGACACAGAGACCCATAGACACACTACATAGACATAGAGACCCATAGACACACTACATAGACATAGAGACCCATAGACACACTACATAGATATAGAGACCCATAGACACACTACATAGACATAGAGACCCATAGACACACTACATAGACATAGAGACCCATAGACACACTACATAGACACAGAGACCCATAGACACACTACATAGACACAGAGACCCATAGACTCACTACATAGACATAGAGACCCATAGACTCACTACATAGACATAGAGACCCATAGACACACTACATAGACATAGAGACCCATAGACACACTACATAGACATAGAGACCCATAGACACACTACATAGACATAGAGACACATAGACACACCACATAGACATAGAGACACATAGACTCACTACATAGACATAGAGACCCATAGACACACTACATAGACATAGAGACACATAGACTCACTACATAGACATAGAGACCCATAGACTCACTACATAGACATAGAGACCCATAGACTCACTACATAGACATAGAGACCCATAGACACACTACATAGACATAGAGACCCATAGACACACGACATAGACATAGAGACCCATAGACACACTACATAGACATAGAGACCCATAGACTCACTACATAGACATAGAGACCCATAGACTCACTACATAGACATAGAGACCCATAGACTCACTACATAGACACAGAGACCCATAGACACACTACATAGACACAGAGACCCATAGACACACTACATAGACACAGAGACCCATAGACTCACTACATAGACATAGAGACCCATAGACACACTACATAGACACAGAGACCCATAGACACACTACATAGACACAGAGACCCATAGACTCACTACATAGACATAGAGACCCATAGACTCACTACATAGACATAGAGACCCATAGACTCACTACATAGACACAGAGACCCATAGACACACTACATAGACATAGAGACCCATAGACTCACTACATAGACACAGAGACCCATAGACACACTACATAGACATAGAGACCCATAGACTCACTACATAGACACAGAGACCCATAGACACACTACATAGACATAGAGACCCATAGACACACTACATAGACATAGAGACCCATAGACTCACTACATAGACACAGAGACCCATAGACACACTACATAGACACAGAGACCCATAGACTCACTACATAGACACAGAGACCCATAGACTCACTACATAGACATAGAGACCCATAGACTCACTACATAGACACAGAGACCCATAGACACACTACATAGACATAGAGACCCATAGACTCACTACATAGACACAGAGACCCATAGACACACTACATAGACTTAGAGACCCATAGACACACTACATAGACATAGAGACCCATAGACTCACTACATAGACACAGAGACCCATAGACACACTACATAGACACAGAGACCCATAGACTCACTACATAGACACAGAGACCCATAGACTCACTACATAGACATCGAGACACATAGACTCACTACATAGACACAGAGACCCATAGACTCACTACATAGACACAGAGACCCATAGACTCACTACATAGACACAGAGACCCATAGACTCACTACATAGACACAGAGACCCATAGACTCACTACATAGACACAGAGACCCATAGACACACTACATAGACACAGAGACCCATAGACTCACTACATAGACACAGAGACCCATAGACTCACTACATAGACATCGAGACACATAGACTCACTACATAGACACAGAGACCCATAGACTCACTACATAGACACAGAGACCCATAGACTCACTACATAGACACAGAGACCCATAGACTCACTACATAGACACAGAGACCCATAGACTCACTACATAGAGAGGTAGTGGTGGTGGTGATGGTAGTGGTGGTGGTGGTGGTGTAGTGGTGGTGGTGATGTAGTGGTGGTGGTGGTGGTGTAGTGGTGGTGGTGGTGATGTAGTGGTGGTGGTGATGGTAGTGGTGGTGGTGGTGGTGATGGTAGTGGTGGTGGTGGTGGTGATGGTAGTGGTGGTGGTGTAGTGGTGGTGGTGTAGTGGTGGTGGTGGTGATGTGGTGGTGGTGATGGTAGTGGTGGTGGTGATGGTAGTGGTGGTGGTGGTGGTGATGGTAGTGGTGGTGGTGTAGTGGTGGTGGTGTAGTGGTGGTGGTGGTGATGTGGTGGTGGTGGTGATGTAGTGGTGGTGGTGGTGTAGTGGTGGTGGTGTAGTGGTGGTGGTGGTGGTGATGTAGTGGTGGTGGTGGTGTAGTGGTGGTGGTGTAGTGGTGGTGGTGGTGGTGATGTAGTGGTGGTGGTGGTGTAGTGGTGGTGGTGTAGTGGTGGTGGTGGTGGTGATGTAGTGGTGGTGGTGGTGTAGTGGTGGTGGTGTAGTGGTGGTGGTGGTGGTGATGTAGTGGTGGTGGTGATGGTAGTGGTGGTGGTGGTGATGGTAGTGGTGGTGGTGGTGTAGTGGTGGTGGTGTAGTGGTGGTGGTGGTGATGTGGTGGTGGTGGTGATGTAGTGGTGGTGGTGGTGGAGTGGTGGTGGTGTAGTGGTGGTGGTGGTGGTGATGTAGTGGTGGTGGTGGTGTAGTGGTGGTGGTGTAGTGGTGGTGGTGGTGGTGGTGTAGTGGTGGTGGTGTAGTGGTGGTGGTGGTGGTGATGTAGTGGTGGTGGTGGTGTAGTGGTGGTGGTGTAGTGGTGGTGGTGGTGTAGTGGTGGTGGTGTAGTGGTGGTGATGGTGATGTAGTGGTGGTGGTGATGGTAGTGGTGGTGATGTAGTGGTGGTGGTGGTGTAGTGGTGGTGGTGGTGTAGTGGTGGTGGTGTAGTGGTGGTGGTGGTGTAGTGGTGGTGGTGGTGTAGTGGTGGTGTTGTAGTGGTGGTGGTGATGGTGATGTAGTGGTGGTGGTGATGGTAGTGGTGGTGGTGTGGTGAACATCGCTAGCACTGGCGGAGAGACAAAGGCGGCCGGGCGTGGTGGTGTGTATCCACAGTGCACTTGCCCCTGCAGTCTGTTACAGGCTACACGGGGGATCTTTATCTTTGTGTCTGTGTGTGGTTTTTTTTTCAGATCAAGGAGATGAAAAACGCACCGTGACACACACAGACACACACACAGTGACACACACACAGTGACACACACACAGTGACACACACACAGACACACACACAGTGACACACACAGTGACACACACACAGTGACACACACACAGTGACACACACACAGTGACACACACAGTGACACACACACAGTGACACACACAGTGACACACACACAGACACACACACAGACACACACAGACACAGACACACAGACACACAGACACACACACAGTGACACACACAGTGACACACACACAGTGACACACACACAGACACACACACACACACAGACACACACACAGACACACACACACACAGACACACACACACACACAGACACACACACACACAGACACACACACACACACAGACAAACACACACACACACAGACACACAGACACACACACACAGACACACACACAGACACACACACAGACACACAGACACACACACACAGACACACACACAGTGACACACACACAGTGACACACACACAGTGACACACACACACAGACACACACACAGACACACACAGTGACACACACAGTGACACACACACAGACACACACACAGACACACACACAGACACAGTGACACACACAGTGACACACACACAGACACACACACAGTGACACACACACACACAGACACACACACACAGACACACACACAGTGACACACACACACACAGACACACACACAGTGACACACACAGTGACACACACACACACAGACACACACACACACACACAGACACACACACAGTGACACACACAGTGACACACACACAGACACACACACAGTGACACACACAGTGACACACACACACACAGACACACACAGTGACACACACACAGTTAAACACACAGTGACACACACAGTGACACATACACACAGACACATACACAGACACAGACAGACAGACACACACAGACAGACACACACACAGACACACACACACAGTGACACACACGCAGACACACACACACACAGACCCACGCATACAGACAGACACACACACAGACACAGACACACACACACACACACAGACACAGACACACACACACACACAGACACACACACACACACACAGACACACACACACAGACACACACACACAGACACACACACACACAGACACACACACACAGACACACACACACACAGACACACACACACAGACACACACACACAGACACACACACACTGAATCGTGTAATCGTGTTGTCTCGCTATCCATGATGGGTCTTAGCCGTGCTACTTAACCAGTTTCTTGATTTCCATGCCTGTTATTTGAATAAACTCGTCTGCATACAACACAGAGTCTACTGTGTGATTTGTGTGTGGAAGTCACTCACCAACTCGCTCAATCACCCACTCACTCACTCAGACACTCAGTCAGTCAGCCACTCACTCAGTCAGTCACCCACTCACCCACTCACTCAACCACTCAGCCACTCACTCACTCAGTCAGCCACTCACTCACTCAGCCACTCACTCCACCACTCACTCAGCCACTCACTCAGGCACTCACTCAGCCACTTACTCACTCAGCCACTCACTTACTCAGCCACTCACTCACTCAGCCACTCACTCAGCCACTCACTCAGCCACTCACTCACTCAGCCACTCACTCACTCAGCCACTCACTTACTCAGCCACTCACTCCCTCACTCAGCCACTCACTCACTCAGCCACTCACTCACTCAGCCACTCACTCGGCCACTTACTCACTCAGCCACTCACTCACTCAGGCACTCACTCAGCCACTTACTCACTCAGCCACTCACTTACTCAGCCACTCACTCACTCACTCAGCCACTCACTCAGCCACTCACTCAGCCACTCACGCAGCCACTCACTCACTCAGGCACTCACTCAACCACTTACTCACTCAGCCACTCACTTACTCAGCCACTCACTCAGCCACTTACTCACTCAGCCACTCACTTACTCAGCCACTCACTCACTCACTCAGCCACTCACTCAGCCACTCACTCAGCCACTCACTCACTCAGCCACTCACTCACTCACCCACTCACTCCCTCACTCAGCCACTCACTCACTCAGCCACTACTCACTCAGCCACTCACTTACTCAGCCACTCACTCACTCAGCCACTCACTCAGCCACTCACTCAGCCACTCACTCACTCAGCCACTCACTCACTCACCCACTCACTCCCTCACTCAGCCACTCACTCACTCAGCCACTCACTCACTCAGCCACTCACTTACTCAGCCACTCACTCCCTCACTCAGCCACTCACTCACTCACTCAGCCACTCACTCACTCAGCCACTCACTCGGCCACTTACTCACTCAGCCACTCACTCACTCAGGCACTCACTCAGCCACTTACTCACTCAGCCACTCACTTACTCAGCCACTCACTCACTCACTCAGCCACTCACTCAGCCACTCACTCAGCCACTAACGCAGCCACTCACTCACTCAGGCACTCACTCAACCACTTACTCAGTCAGCCACTCACTTACTCAGCCACTCACTCAGCTACCCACTCAGCCACTCACTCACGCACTCACTCAGCCACTTACTCACTCAGCCACTCACTTACTCAGCCACTCACTCACTCAGCCACTCGCTCACTCAGCCACTCACTCAACCACTTACTCAACCACTCACTCAGCCACTCACGCAGCCACTCACTCACTCAGCCACGCACTCACTCAGGCACTCACTCAGCCACTTACTCACTCAGCCACTCACTTACTCAGCCACTCACTTAACCACTCAGCCACTCACTCACTCATCCACTCACTCATCAACTGGCCCAATCAGCCACCCACTCACTCACTCACTAATCCAGCCACTCACTCACTCACTAATCAAGCCACTGACTCACTCAGCCACTCACTCAGCCACTCACTCAGCCACTCACTCACGCAACCACTCACTCACTCAGCCACTCACTCACCCACTCACTTACCCACTGACTCACCCACTTACCTACTCAGCCAGGTGTGTGTACAGGTATGTGTGTGTCTGTCATCTCGGTCATCTCGGTCAGTCGACCCGTGGCACCTGCTGGGTCTGCCCCGTGACCTCCTGCCAGCGGGCGTTCGACACTTCACGTGGCCTCAGGGTGCACATGGCCTGGCACAAGCGTCGTGGTGACGTCACCGCCACTTAGTGGCGAATGGCGGTTGTTGTTGTTGTTGTTGTTTTTGGTGGGTATTAGGGGGTGTGGGTGTGTGTGGGTGAGTGAGTGGGTGGGTGGGTGGGTGAGTGAGTGAGTGGGTGAGTGGGTGGGTGAGTGAGTGGGTGGGTGATTGGGTAGGTGGGTGGGTGGGTGGGTAGGTGGGTGAGTGGGTGGGTGAGTGAGTGGGTGGGTGAGTGAGTGGGTGGGTGAGTGGGAGGGTGGGTGGGTGAGTGAGTGAGTGGGTGGGTGGGTGAGTGGGTGGGTGAGTGAGTGGGTGGGTGATTGGGTAGGTGGGTGGGTGGGTGAGTGGGTGGGTGGGTGAGTGAGTGGGTGGGTGAGTGAGTGAGTGGGTGGGTGAGTGGGTGGGTGGGTGAGTGGTTGGGTGAGTGGGTAGGAGGGTGGGTGGGTGGGTGAGTGAGTGAGTGGGTGAGTGTGTGTGGCTGTGTGTGTGCCTGTGTGTGTGTCTGTGTGTGTGTGTCTGTGTCACTGTGTGTGTGTGTGTCTGTGTGTGTGTCTGTGTGTGTGTGTGTGTCTGTGTGTGTGTATGTCACTGTCTGTGTGTGTGTCTGTGTGTGTGTCTGTGTGTGTGTCTGTGTGTGTGTCTGTGTGTGTGTCTGTGTCTGTGTGTGTGTCTGTGTGTGTGTCTGTGTGTGTGTCTGTGTGTGTGTCTGTGTGTGTGTGTGTGTCTCTGTGTGTGTGTCTGTCTGTGTGTGTGTATGTGTCTGTGTGTGTGTGTCTGTGTGTGTGTCTGTGTGTGTGTGTCTGTGTGTGTCTGTGTGTCTGTGTGTGTCTGTGTGTGTGTTTGTCTGTGTGTGTGTGTCTGTGTGTGTGTCTGTGTGTGTGTCTGTGTGTGTGTGTCTGTGTGTGTGTGTGTGTCTGTGTGTGTGTCTGTGTGTGTGTATGTGTCTGTGTGTGTGTCTGTGTGTGTGTGTGTCTGTGTGTGTGTGTGTGTGTCTGTGTGTGTGTCTGTGTGTGTGTCTGTGTGTGTGTCTGTGTGTGTGTCTGTGTCACTGTCTGTGTGTGTGTATGTGTCTGTGTGTGTGTGTGTGTCTGTGTGTGATAATGTAGCGATGGTGGTGTAGTGTAGTGTCATGGTTGTCCACTGCTGAGACCAGTAGAAGAGAGGGGGTGGGGGAAGCATCGGGACCGACGGTTCAGACCCCAGGCCTCCAGAAGGCACCTGGGGAATGAGGTCATCATCCAGTGCCTTGGAGAATGTTCTAGAAGAGAGTCGTAGCCAGAGGTAGAGTGGACAACTTCCCTCTAACACATTCATCCTCCTGGGTCAATGTCCAGGGTCAATGTCCAGGGTCAAGGGCCAGGGTCAATGTCCAGGGTCAATGTCCAGGGTCAACGTCCAGGGTCAATGTCCAGGGTCAACGGGCAGGGTCAATGTCCAGGGTCAATGTCCAGGGTCAAGGGCCAGGGTCAATGTCCAGGGTCAATGTCCAGGGTCAACGTCCAGGGTCAATGTCCAGGGTCAACGGGCAGGGTCAATGTCCAGGGTCAATGTCCAGGGTCAATGTCCAGGGTCAATGTCCAGGTGTTGTATTCTAGCCTTCGTCCATCATTGATATATAATGAATGAAAACACACCAAAGCGCAGCAAACTGCAAAGCACCAGGTGTTGTAGTAATGAACGGGAGGAGGGCTAAGATGGCAGAATTGCAACCTTGCTTCAGGGATAGATAAGGCCTGATAAACGGACACCTGTCACCCGTGCAGGCGGCAGAGACAGTGGGAAAGTCAGCCAGACATAGCTAAGGCAAAAGGCCCAACCATCTATGACCTCAGCACATGGGCGAATAATGGAACAGTGTCGACTCGAATGCAATGAAAGGAAGCAGAGGCGCCTTTGTCTGGATCACGGCCACAGAAGGCCGGGGGGGGGTCATCACTGATTGTGTGTTAGGGATTTCGAGCTAATTGGAACACGTGCACACAGAGAGGAGAAACACGCCTTGTTCTCTGCAGCTGAGGGAGCCAAGATAAGCCCAGCTCAAGGTTGTGTACACAGGGGGGGATGATTTAAACAACCTGTGCGTCTGAACGTGAGGGGGCCTTGTCCTGAATTAATCACACTTCCCAGAGCAGAAGGTTGGATGACCACAGTGAGACGAATAAGAGTGTTGTCTCTCTCTCAAGGTTGCAGGCTCAGCTGAACAGCGAGGCTGCGGGGGCCGCCGGGAGTTCATGTTTGCCTAGTTAAGTCAAAAAGCTCAATTATTCTGTATTGCTATTAAAGTCACTGTTAAAGTCGGAATTTAACAACAGGGTAGGCTCGACCCGAAGCATAACGGGATGAATCACCACCAGGTCGAATATAAAATTAAATCCAGGGTCGGAGAGAGAGGGAGATCCCGGCCGTCTTTGTATCCCCGCAGCGCGGGATATGAGTGTGTACACGCTCGGGGAAACACCTCCACTTGGGTCAAGAACCACGATGGGAAATGACAGACCTTAGGTTAAATAGAATCATAACTGGGAAATGGTAAGGGACAAATGTTAAAACTTGTAATCATTTCTTCGTGCGTCAGCGAGGGTCGGGGGGAGTGTGCCCCTCCCTCCAGGTCGTGCAACACGGACAAAGACGCCTGTGAGACGATTTGTAACGTCTGTGTTTTGGTTCATGAAGAAGGCCAAACAAGGGATAAATCGCACCCAGACAGAGAGACGACCTCGAGGCAATTTGTAACACCTGACTGTCTGCTCGTGGATTTTATGGAGGGAATATGACAAGGACACACGGACGTACGGACACACACATGAACACACCTACACACGGACAGATCCTGACACAGTAAATCAAAAGAAACCCCGCCTTGTGGGCAGGACCCAAAGGGATTTTTCGGCATAAAAGAAAGGACTCTGAGCATTGGAAACCAGTTCGACCAGGGGAGTCAACTCATCACGAGTGCGACCAACGGGTCGACTCATGAGCGAGCTCGACCGGAAGGGTCGGCTCGACTCATCAGCCGAGTTCGACCAGAAGGGTCAACTCATCAGCCGAGTTCGACCAGAAGGGTCAACTCACCAGCCGAGCTCGACCAGCGGGTCGGCTCGACTCATCTTCAGCTCGACCGAGCGGGTCGACTCAAGGGCGAGCTGCGACCAACGGGTCGGCTCGACTCTTCAGCTCGTCTGGGACTCAGCCGAGTTCGATCGGCTCACCGGAGCCGGCTCTCGGGGCTCGACTCAAGCGGCTCCCCATCTCCTCTGCAGGCGGGAAAGACCCGCTTGACAGCTCAACCTCTGCCGAGTCGGAGGTTTCCCTGCTGCCGCGAGAATCGCGGTTTGGCGACGACGCTGCGAGCGAGCTGTGGGCGCCACGTACCGAACGGGTTCCGAATTACGACAGCGTGTCGACGGACATCCGAACCAAGTTCACCACGGCGACAGGGGAGCGATTGATACGTATGACGCGCACCGCCCCCTCACCACACGACCACCAGGCGTTTGTTTGGCATAAAGAACCGACTCCGAACATTGACTATTCAAGACAACTCTTACCGCTCAAACACACTCGAACCCATGAGCCATCCGTGGCTGTGACGAAAACACTCGAGACCGAGTGATGGCCATCCGTCGTTTATAAGAGTATTCGTAATTTTTATCTTTAATATTTAGTGGACTGTACTCTTAATCGCATAAATTCCCAACAGATCCATCAATACGAATTGATTCTTGGCACCGCCTTCCGCCGAGCAACGCTCACGTGGGGAGTGGTGGCCCACCAGATCCTTATCAGGTGGTCTGGTCCCCCAATTAGTAAATTTGATATAAGATAACGATCTTCGGAAAAGGAGCGTCGTCGCCGGCCCTTACTCCGAGCCATTCTGTTGTCAGATAACCTGCCGATGTATCTGTTGAGATTGGTGCCTTTAAGAATAATAACTGTCTTGATTGTGTTTTTATCGCCGTATAATCTTTCAAGTATAATCATTCGTTAACGTTAAGGTTTTTTTCTTAGCATAGTATTTGCATGTTTTAACGACTCTCTCTCTCGCACTAACAACCATCGCGTTACGCGGGATCCATGTGCCGTTGTCAAAGTGAAATCAGACAATCATTGATGATACTGTATTGATGCCGTATTGACGTTCCGGGATTGAGAGTTCGCATACTATATCATAGTTGAGGTTGAATTAGTAATAAATTGATTAATACAGAAGTGGTTGTGTGATTCTTTCCTGAAGTCTATGCATAGGATCTGCTTCTGCGTTGAGATCTGAACTTGGTGACCTTAATAAACACACTAACACATACTCAGTAAATGTTAAAGCGATAACGGGGCGAACCGGGGACCTAAAATAAGCGAGAATAAGACGAACCTAGACAACGATGCCGAGTTAATCTAAGTTAATCTTGCATACTTACACCACACCTGCATAACTGCATATGATTAATTGCCTTATTCCGATCGATAACCCACCCTCGTCACCGAGGCGGGGTCTGGTTATCATAACGACTGGCATTATCATAATTACTCCCACTCGCATAATTACTACAATTACCTCTCGAATTGGCATAATTAAATGTGCATAACTACATGATTAACATATTTCCGGATAATTACACATTTGGTCAAATTTCATTGGATTATTATTATTTTCACTGAATATTCATAACCCACATATACAACATAATAATTTCACCCACGCACGCATACAACACATCAAAATTTTCATAACCAACATATACAACACAGGGTCAATGTCCAGGGTCAACGGTCAATGTCCAGGGTCAATGTCCAGGGTCAACGGGCAGGGTCAACGGGCAGGGTCAATGTCCAGGGTCAATGTCCAGGGTCAACGGCCAGGGTCAACGGGCAGGGTCAACGGGCAGGGTCAATGTCCAGGGTCAATGGCCAGGGTCAACGGCCAGGGTCAATGTCCAGGGTCAATGTCCAGGGTCAATGTCCAGGGTCAATGGCCAGGGTCAATGGCCAGGGTCAACGGCCAGGGTCAATGTCCAGGGTCAATGTCCAGGGTCAATGTCCAGGGTCAACGGGCAGGGTCAATGTCCAGGGTCAATGTCCAGGGTCAACGGGCAGGGTCAGTGTCCAGGGTCAATGTCCAGGGTCAATGTCCAGGGTCAATGGGCAGGGTCAATGGCCAGGGTCAATGTCCAGGGTCAATGTCCAGGGTCAATGTCCAGGGTCAATGGCCAGGGTCAATGTCCAGGGTCAATGTCCAGGGTCAACGGTCAAGGGTCAATGTCCAGGGTCAATGGCCAGCTGTCAATGTCCAGGGTCAACGGGCAGGACGTGGTGTGTTCAAGCAAATATTGCCGACTGTGAGGGTTGAGTTTTATACGGGCACCACGGGGTGAGCAGCCCCTCCCCACCCAGCCCCTTCCTCCCCACCCAGCCCCCACCCAGCCCCTCCCCACCCAGCCCCTCCCCACCCTCCCCACCCCTCTCACCCCCCACCCAGCCCTCCCCTCCCCACCCAGCCCCACCCCACCCTCCCCACCCAGCCCCTCCCCACCCAGCCCCTCCCCACCCAGCCCCTCCCCACCCAGCCCTACCCCACCCTCCCCACCCAGCCCCTCCCCACCCAGCCCCTACCCACCCAGCCCCTCCCCACCCAGCCCTTCCCCACCCAGCCCCTCCCCACCCTCCCCACCCAGCCCTTCACCACCCTCCCCTCCCCACCCTCCCTCCCCACCCAGCCCTTCCCCACCCAGCCCTTCCCCTCCCTCCCCACCCAGCCCCTCCCCACCCTCCCCACCCAGCCCTTCACCACCCTCGCCTCCCCACCCAGCCCCTCCCCACCCTCCCCACCCAGCCCCACCCCTCCCATTTTTGGATGCACGACGGACGGACGGACACAACAATCCCCCGTGGGCTGCTGGTGTCACCAGGAGGTGTTCCCATCAGTACAAGACGGGTACATGAACGGCTCAGCTCAGCCTCGTTCTGCTGAAGATCGACCTGGAGACCTCTGGGCAAGGCGGAACTCCCTGGCTAGGTCTTATTGGTTCTTTCGATAAAGTCATCAAGTAGAAGGGAAATAATAAAATAAAGAAAACAAAACACAATAAAATAATTATATTAATATATTATTATATTATTATATTTTTATGATATAATTATTTTATTTTATTGTGTTTTATTTTTATTATTTTATTGTTTTCCCTTCTACGTGACTTTACCGAAAGAACCAAGAAGATGAATCCCTGCAGTCACGAAAGCTTTAAATCGTGATTTTTATCATTTTATTTCTATTTTTACTTTTATTAATTTTAATTACAAAATTTTATCCACGTGACTTTACCGAAAAAACGGAGTGTAGGAACCCTTTAGAATCTTCCGGAAGTTCGAAACACCATTTAAGTTTTCCGGAAGACTCAATCACTCACCCACTCACTCACCCACTCACTCACTCACCCACTCACTCACCCACTCACTCAGCCACTCACCCACTCACTCACCCACTCACTCACTCAGCCACTCACTCACTCAGCCACTCACTCACCCACTCACCCACTCACTCAGCCACTCACCCACTCACTCACTCAGCCACTCACTCAGCCACTCACCCATTCAGCCACTCACTCACTCAGCCACTCACCCACTCAGCCACTCACCCACCCACCCACCCACTCACTCACCCACCCACTCACCCACTCACTCACTCACCCACTCACCCACCCACTCACCCACTCACTCACTCAGCCACACCCATTCAGCCACTCACCCACTCACTCACTCACCCACACACCCATTCAGCCACTCACCCATTCAGCCACTCACTCACTCACCCACTCACTCACTCACTCACCCACTCACTCACTCACTCACCCACCCACTCACCCATTCAGCCACTCACCCATTCAGCCGCTCACTCAACCACCCAACCACCCACCCACTCACCCACTCACTCACCCACCCACTTACTCGCCCACCCACTCACCCACTCACTCACCCCCCCACTCACCCATTCAGCCACTCACCCATTCAGCCACTCACTCAACCACCCAACCACCCACCCACTCACCCAATCACTCACCCACTCACTCACTCACCCACCCACGCACCCACTCACCCACTCACTCACCCACCCACTCACCCATTCAGCCACTCACTCAACTACCCAACCACCCACCCACTCACCCACTCACTCACCCACCCACTCACCCACCCACCCACCCACCCACCCACCCACTCACTCACCCACCCACCCACTCACTCACCCACCTACCAGTCACCCACCCACCCACTCAACCACCCACCCACTCACTCACCCACCCACCCACTCACACACCCACCCACCCACCCATTCACACACCCACCCACCCATTCACACACCCACCCACCCATTCACACACCCACCCACCCATTCACCCATCCACCCACAGACCCACCCACTCACCCAGCCCCTCACCCACTCACTCACCCACCCACCCACTCACCCACCCACCCACCCACCCACTCACTCACACACCCACCCACCCACCCACCCATTCACACACCCACCCACCCATTCACACACCCACCCACCCATTCACCCACCCACAGACCCACCCACTCAACCAGCCCCTCACCCACTCACTCACCCACCCACCCACTCACACACCCACCCACCCACTCACACACCCACCCACCCACCCACTCACACACCCACCCACCCACTCACACACCCACCCACCCACCCATTCACACACCCACCCACCCATTCACACACCCACCCACCCATTCACCCACAGACCCACCCACTCACCCAGCCCCTCACCCACTCACTCACCCACCCACCCACTCACACACCCACCCAACCACCCACTCACACACCCACCCACCCACCCACTCACACACCCACCCACCCACCCACTCACACACCCACCCACCCACCCATTCACACACCCACCCACCCATTCACACACCCACCCACTCATTCACCCACCCACACACCCACCCATTCACACACCCACCCACCCATTCACCCACCCACCCACCCATTCACACACCCACCCACACACCCACCCATTCACACACCCACCCACCCATTCACACACCCACCCACACACCCACACATTCACACACCCACCCACCCATTCACACACCCACCCACCCATTCACCCACCCACCCACAGACCCACCCACTCACCCAGCCCCTCACCCACTCACTCACCCACCCACCCACCCACTCACCCACCCACTCACTCACCCACCCACCCACTCACCCAGCCCCTCACCCACTCACTCACTCACCCACCCACCCACTCACCCACCCACCCACTCACCCAGCCCCTCACCCACTCACTCACCCACCCACCCACTCACCCACTCACCCACTCACTCACTCACTCACCCACTCACCCACCCACCCACCCACTCACCCACCCACTCACCCACCCACTCACCCACTCACCCACCCACCCACCCACTCACCCACCCACTCACCCACCCACCCACTCACCCACCCACTCACTCACCCACCCACCCACTCACCCACCCACCCACCCACTCACCCACCCACCCACCCACTCACCCACCCACTCACTCACCCACCCACTCACCCATCCACTCACCCACTCAATCAGCCACTCACCCACTCACTCACCCACTCACTCACTCAGCCACTCACTCACTCAGCCACTCACTCACCCACTCACCCACTCACTCAGCCACTCACCCTCTCACTCAGCCACTCACTCAGCCACTCACCCATTCAGCCACTCACTCAGCCACTCACACACTCAGCCACTCACCCACTCAGCCACTCACTCACCCACCCACCCACCCACTCACTCACCCACCCACTCACCCACTCACTCACTCACCCACTCACCCACCCACTCACCCACTCACTCACTCAGCCACACCCATTCAGCCACTCACCCACTCACTCACTCACCCACACACCCACTCACTCACTCACTCACCCACCCACTCACCCATTCAGCCACTCACCCATTCAGCCGCTCACTCAACCACCCAACCACCCACCCACTCACCCACTCACTCACCCACCCACTTACTCGCCCACCCACTCACCCACTCACTCACCCCCCCACTCACCCATTCAGCCACTCACCCATTCAGCCACTCACTCAACCACCCAACCACCCACCCACTCAGCCAATCACTCACCCACTCACTCACTCACCCACCCACTCACCCATTCAGCCACTCACCCATTCAGCCGCTCACTCAACCACCCAACCACCCACCCACTCACCCACTCACTCACCCACCCACTTACTCGCCCACCCACTCACCCACTCACTCACCCCCCCACTCACCCATTCAGCCACTCACCCATTCAGCCACTCACTCAACCACCCAACCACCCACCCACTCACCCAATCACTCACGCAATCACTCACCCACTCACTCACTTACCCACCCACGCACCCACTCACCCACTCACTCACCCACCCACTCACCCATTCAGCCACTCACTCAACTACCCAACCACCCACCCACTCACCCACTCACTCACCCACCCACTCACCCACCCACTCACCCACCCACCCACCCACTCACCCACCCACTCACTCACCCACCCACTCACCCACCCACCCACTCACCCACGCACCCACCCACTCACCCACCCACCCACCCACCCACTCACCCACCCACTCACTCACCCACTCACCCACCCACCCACTCACCCATCCACCCACCCACTCACCCATCCACCCACCCACTCACCCATCCACCCACCCACTCACCCATCCACCCACCCACTCACTCACCCACCCACTCACTCACCCACCCACTCACCCACTCACCCACCCACCCACTCACCCACCCACCCACCCACTCACCCACCCACCCACCCACTCACCCACCCACCCACCCACCCACTCACCCACCCACCCACTCACTCACCCACCCACCCACCCACTCACCCACCCACTCACTCACTCACTCACCCACCCACCCACCAACCCACCCACCCACTCACCCACCCACCCACTCACTCACCCACCCACTCACCCATCCACCCACCCACTCACCCATCCACCCACCCACTCACTCACCCACCCACTCACTCACCCACCCACTCACCCACCCACCCACCCACTCACCCACCCACTCACTCACTCACTCACCCACCCACCCACTCACCCACCCACCCACTCACTCACCCACCCACCCACCCACTCACTCACCCACCCACTCACCCATCCACCCACCCACTCACCCATCCACCCACCCATCCACCCACCCACTCACCCATCCACCCACCCACTCACTCACCCACCCACTCACTCATCCACCCACTCACCCACCCACCCACCCACTCACCCACCCACTCACTCACTCACCCACCCACCCACCCACCCACTCACCCACCCACCCACTCACTCACCCACCCACCCACCCACCCACCCACCCACTCACTCACCCACCCACTCACCCATCCACCCACCCACTCACCCATCCACCCACCCACCCACTCACCCACCCACGCACTCACCCACCCACCCACCCATTCACCCACCCACTCACTCACTCACCCACCCACCCACCCACTCACCCACTCACTCACCCACCCACTCACCCATCCACCCACCCACTCACCCATCCACCCACCGACTCACTCACCCACCCACTCACTCACCCACCCACTCACCCACCCACCCACCCACTCACCCACCCACTCACTCACTCACCCACCCACCCACCCACTCACCCACCCACTCACTCACCCACCCACCCACCCACTCACTCACCCACTCACTCACCCACCCACTCACCCACCCACCCACCCACTCACCCATCCACCCACTCACTCACCAACCCACCCACTCACCCACCCACCCACTCACTCACCCACCCACCCACTCACCCACCCACCCACCCACCCACTCACCCACCCACTCACTCATCTTCCGGAAGATGCTTCCGGAAGATGCTTCCGGAAGATGCTTCCGGAAGATGCTTCCGGAAGATGCTTCCGGAAGATGCTTCCGGAAGATGCTTCCGGAAGATGCTTCCGGAAGATGCTTCCGGAAGATGCTTCCGGAAGATGCTTCCGGAAGATGCTTCCGGAAGATGCTTCCGGAAGATGCTTCCGGAAGATGCTTCCGGAAGATGCTTCCGGAAGATCCTTCCGGAAGATGCTTCCGGAAGATGCTTCCGGAAGATGCTTCCGGAAGATGCTTCCGGAAGATGCTTCCGGAAGATGCTTCCGGAAGATGCTTCCGGAAGATGCTTCCGGAAGATGCTTCCGGAAGATGCTTCCGGAAGATGCTTCCGGAAGATGCTTCCGGAAGATGCTTCCGGAAGATGCTTCCGGAAGATGCTTCCGGAAGATGCTTCCGGAAGATGCTTCCGGAAGATGCTTCCGGAAGATGCTTCCGGAAGATGCTTCCGGAAGATCCTTCCGGAAGATGCTTCCGGAAGATCCTTCCGGAAGATGCTTCCGGAAGATGCTTCCGGAAGATGCTTCCGGAAGATGCTTCCGGAAGATGCTTCCGGAAGATGCTTCCGGAAGATGCTTCCGGAAGATGCTTCCGGAAGATGCTTCCGGAAGAGGAAGACCGGGCCCACTAAAACGCGATTCACTGCGACCTTGTGAGGGCATTCCTCCTGCGCCTCCGTGAGGTTTTTATTTTAATTTTATTTTAATTTTAATTTTTCTAAATAATTTTACTCGCAATTTTGTGAATTGTTTGTCGTTGTTGTCGGTTCGTGTTGTTTGTTTGTCTGACGTCCGAGTTTTATTACATATTTCCGTGATGCTGGTGTGTGTGGGGAGCGCTGGTGCAGTGAGTGGGTGAGTCGGTGGGTGAGTGAGTGAGTGAGTGGGTGAGTGTGAGTGAGTTTGTGGTGAGTGAGTGGGTGGGTGAGTGAGTGGGTGAGTGAGTATGAGTGAGTTTGGGGTGAGTGTGGGGTGAGTGTGGGGTGAGTGTGGGGTGAGTGAGTGAGTGAGTCGGTGGGTAGTGAGTTAGTGTGGGGTGAGTGAGTGAGTGGGTAGGTGAGTGAGTGGGTAGGTGAGTGAGTGGGTGGGTGAGTGAGTTGGTGGGTGGGTGAGTTGGTGAGTGAGTGAGTCGGTGGGTAGTGAGTGAGTGTGGGGTGAGTGAGTGGGTAGGTGAGTGAGTGTGGGGTGAGTGAGTGAGTCGGTGGGTGGGTGAGTCGGTGGGTGAGTGGTTGGGTGAGTGAGTGAGTGTGGGGTGAGTGGGTGAGTGAGTGAGTGAGTGGGTGGGTGGGTGGGTGGGTGGGTGGGTGGGTGAGTAAGTGAGTGGGTGGGTGAGTCGGTGGGTGAGTGGGTGGGTGAGTGAGTGTGAGTGAGTTTGTGGTGAGTGAGTGGGTGGGTGAGTGAGTGAGTGGGTGAGTGAGTGTGAGTGAGTTTGGGGTGAGTGTGGGGTGAGTGTGGGGTGAGTAAGTGAGTCGGTGGGTAGTGAGTTAGTGTGGGGTGAGTGAGTGGGTAGGTGAGTGAGTATGGGGTGAGTGTGGGGTGGGTGAGTGAGTCGGTGGGTGGGTGAGTGGGTGGGTGAGTGGGTGGGTGAGTGGGTGGGTGGGTGAGTGGGTGGGTGAGTGGGTGGGTGAGTGGGTGGGTGGGTGAGTGAGTAGTTGAGTGGGTGGGTGGGTGGGTGAGTGGGTGGGTGGGTGGGTGAGTGAGTAGTTGAGTGGGTGGGTGAGTGAGTGGGTTGGTGGGTGAGTAAGTTTGGGGTGAGTGTGGGGTGAGTGAGTGAGTGAGTCGGTGAGTAGTGAGTGAGTGTGGGGTGAGTGAGTGGGTGGGTGAGTGAGTGGGTGAGTGAGTGTGAGTGAGTTTGGGGTGAGTGTGGGGTGAGTGAGTCGGTGGGTAGTGAGTGAGTGTGGGGTGAGTGAGTGGGTGGGTGGTGGGTGGGTGGGTGAGTGAGTGAGTGGGTGGGTGAGTGAGTGGGTGATTGAGTGAGTGAGTGGGTGAATGAGTGGGTGGGTGATTGAGTGAGTGGGTGAGTGAGTGAGTGGGTGGGTGAGTGAGTGGGTGGGTGGGTGAGTGAGTGAGTGGGTGGTGGGTGAGTGGGTGGGTGGGTGAGTGAGTGAGTGAGTGGATGAGTGAGTGGGTGGGTGGGTGGGTGGGTGGGTGAGTGAGTGGGTGGGTGAGTGAGTGGGTGGGTGAGTGAGTGGGTGGGTGAGTGAGTGAGTGAGTGGGTGAGTGAGTGAGTGGGTGGGTGGGTGGGGTGGGTGAGTGAGTGAGTGGGTGGTGGGTGAGTGGGTGGGTGGGTGAGTGAGTGGGTGAGTGAGTGGGTGGATGGGTGAGTGAGTGAGTGGGTGAGTGAGTGGGTGGGTGAGTGAGTGAGTGAGTGGGTGAGTGAGTGGGTGGGTGAGTGAGTGGGTGGGTGAGTGAGTGGGTGAGTGAGTGTGAGTGAGTTTGGGGTGAGTGAGTCGGTGGGTAGTGAGTGAGTGAGTGGGTGAGTGAGTGGGTGGGTGAGTGAGTGAGTGGGTGAGTGAGTGGGTGGGTGAGTGAGTGGGTGGGTGAGTGAGTGGGTGAGTGAGTGGGTGAGTGAGTGTGAGTGAGTTTGGGGTGAGTGAGTCGGTGGGTAGTGAGTGAGTGTGGGGTGAGTGAGTGGGTGGGTGGTGGGTGGTTGGGTGAGTGAGTGAGTGGGTGGGTGGGTGGGTGAGTGGGTGGGTGGGTGTGTGGGTGAGTGAGTGGGTGGCTGAGTGAGTGGGTGAGTGAGTGAGTGGGTGGGTGGGTGGGTGAGTGAGTGAGTGGGTGGTGGGTGAGTGGGTGGGTGGGTGAGTGAGTGGGTGGATGGGTGAGTGAGTGAGTGAGTGGGTGAGTGAGTGGGTGGGTGAGTGAGTGAGTGAGTGGGTGAGTGAGTGGGTGGGTGAGTGAGTGGGTGGGTGAGTGAGTGGGTGAGTGAGTGTGTGGGTGAGTGGGTGAGTGGGTGGGTGAGTGAGTGAGTGTGAGTGAGTTTGGGGTGAGTGAGTCGGTGGGTAGTGAGTGAGTGTGGGGTGAGTGAGTGTGGGGTGAGTGAGTGAGTGGGTGAGTGGGTGAGTGGGTGGGGTGGGTGGGTGGGTGGGTGAGTGAGTGGGTGGGTGGGTGAGTGAGTGGGTGAGTGAGTGAGTGAGTGAGTGATTGAGTGAGTGGGTGAGTGAGTGGGTGAGTGAGTGAGTGAGTGGGTGGGTGGGTGGGTGAGTGTGTGAGTGAGTGAGTGAGTGGGTGGGTGAGTGGGTGGGTGGGTGAGTGGGTGAGTGTGTGAGTGAGTGAGTGGGTGGGTGGGTGGGTGGGTGAGTGTGTGAGTGAGTGAGTGAGTGGGTGGGTGAGTGGGTGGTGGGTGATTGGGTGTGAAGCTCACTAACAGCACTTGCCCCTACAGGCTGCCAGAGGCTACACGGTGGAGCTTTGTATTTGTTATCTGCACCCAGGTAGCATCAGCATCATCATCACCATCATCAGCACCAGCTGCATCATGGACAAGTATGTTTACCACCCACCCACTCACCCACCCACTCACTCACCCACCCACTCACTCACCCACCCACTCACTCACCCACTCACCCACTCACTCACCCACCCACCCACCCACTCACTCACCCACCCACCCACCCACCCACTCACTCACCCACCCACTCACTCACCCACTCACCCACTCACTCACCCACCCACCCACCCACTCACTCACTCACCCACCCACCCACCCACTCACCCACCCACCCACTCACCCACCCACTCACCCACCCACCCACTCACTCACCCACCCACTCACCCACCCACCCACTCACCCACCCACTCACCCACCCACCCACTCACCCACCCACCCACCCACTCACCCACCCACTCACTCACTCACCCACCCACTCACCCACCCACCCACTCACTCACCCACCCACTCACTCACCCACCCACCCACCCACTCACTCACCCACCCACCCACCCACCCACTCACCCACCCACCCACTCACTCACCCACCCACTCACCCACCCACCCACTCACCCACCCACTCACCCACCCACCCACTCACCCACCCACCTACCCACCCACTCACTCACCCACCCACTCACTCACCCACCCGCCCACCCACCCACTCACCCACCCACCCTCTCACCCACCCACTCACTCACCCACCCACTCACCCACCCACTCACCCACCCACTCACCCACCCACTCACCCACCTCTCTCCCTAGGGCAGCGATGCTCCTCAAGGAGTTCCCCCAGGGTGAGCATCTGAGTCGCCCGCTCACCCGGGGTGAGCTGCTCGCCCTCAGCGCTGAGGCTCACCATCTTCGGCGCCATCAGCTACTACACCCTGCGGTGGATGATCGACGCCTTAGACCCAACTCGGAGGCAGAAACTGGAGGCTCAGAAACAGGTGGGTGAGTGGGTGGGTGGGTGGGTGAGTGGGTGGTGGGTGGGTGAGTGGGTGAGTGGGTGGGTGGGTGGGTGAGTGGGTGAGTGGGTGAGTGGGTGAGTGGGTGGGTGGGTGAGTGGGTGGGTGGGTGGGTGGGTGGGTGGGTGAGTGGGTGGGTGAGTGGGTGAGTGGGTTGGTGGGTGAGTGGGTGGGTGGGTGAGTGGGTGAGTGGGTGGGTGGGTGAGTGGGTGGGTGAGTGGGTGGGTGGGTGGGTGAGTGGGTGGGTGGGTGGGTGAGTGGTTGGGTGAGTGGGTGGGTGAGTGAGTGGGTGAGTGGGTGAGTGGGTGGGTGGGTGAGTGGGTGAGTGAGTGGGTGGGTGGGTGGGTGGGTGAGTGAGTGAGTGAGTGGGTGGGTGGGTGGGTGGGTGAGTGGGTGGGTGGGTGGGTGAGTGGGTGGGTGGGTGAGTGGGTGGGTGGGTGGGTGGGTGGGTGGGTGGGTAGGTGAGTGGGTGGGTGGGTGGGTGGGTGGGTGAGTGGGTGAGTGGGTGAGTGGGTGGGTGGGTGGGTGGGTGAGTGGGTGGGTGGGTGGGTGAGTGGGTGAGTGGGTTGGTGGGTGAGTGGGTGGGTGGGTGAGTGGGTGAGTGGGTGAGTGGGTGGGTGGGTGGGTGGGTGAGTGGGTGGGTGGGTGGGTGGGTGGGGAGTGGGTGGGTGGGTGGGTGGGGTGGGTGAGTGGGTGAGTGGGGTGGGTGGGTGAGTGGGTGGGTGGGTGGGTGGGTGAGTGGGTGAGTGGGTGAGTGGGTGGGTGGGTGAGTGGGTGGGTGGGTGGGTGGGTGGGTGAGTGGGTGGGTGAGTGGGTGAGTGGGTTGGTGGGTGAGTGGGTGGGTGGGTGAGTGGGTGAGTGGGTGGGTGGGTGGGTGAGTGGGTGGGTGAGTGGGTGGGTGGGTGGGTGAGTGGGTGGGTGGGTGGGTGAGTGGTTGGGTGAGTGGGTGGGTGAGTGAGTGGGTGAGTGGGTGAGGGTGGGTGGGTGGGGTGAGTGGGTGAGTGAGTGGGTGGGTGGGTGGGTGGGTGAGTGAGTGGGTGGGTGAGTGAGTGAGTGGGTGGGTGGGTGGGTGGGTGGGTGGGTGAGTGGGTGGGTGGGTGAGTGGGGTGGGTGGGTGGGTGGGTGGGTGGGTAGGTGAGTGGGTGGGTGGGTGGGTGGGTGGGTGAGTGGGTGAGTGGGTGGGTGGGTGGGTGGGTGAGTGGGTGGGTGGGTGGGTGAGTGGGTGAGTGGGTTGGTGGGTGAGTGGGTGGGTGGGTGAGTGGGTGAGTGGGTGAGTGGGTGGGTGGGTGGGTGGGTGAGTGGGTGGGTGGGTGGGTGAGTGGTTGGGTGAGTGGGTGGGTGAGTGAGTGGGTG